>NW_021703774.1:132850656-132933514 GCF_005190385.1 Monodon monoceros | reverse complement strand
ACACTTCCAGGGCCTGTCTCAGGAGCAGGTGCTAATGGCCATGGGAGGGAGGGGGGAGGGGAGGGAGGGAGTAAAGAAAGAAGGAAGAGCATCCTCACACTTCCAGGAGGGTCCGCGACACACTAGTTCCCCCCAGAACTCCAAGGTCTTTCTTTTTTTTTTAATTGAAGTATAACTGATTTACAATGTCGTATTTCAGAGGTACAACACAGTGATTCAGTTATTCATATATGTGTGTATACATATCTATATATCTTTCTTAGATTCTTTTCCTTTATAGGTTATTACAAGATATTGAATATAGTTCCCTGTGCTACAGTAGGTCCTGGTTGGTTATCTATTTTATATATCGCAGTGACCAAGGTCTTTCTGTTCACTCTTGTTTCTTCTCCTTTCCCTCCCTCTCCGTCCCCCTCGCCTACTTGCATTCCTTGTGTCCCAATTTGGAAGAACAGAGTTTTCCTGAAAAACCTAAATCCTAGAACATAATCGGGGACATACTTAGATGTGTCGTTTTGCTCATTTTAGATGATGGCTGCGGTATGTGTCCTTCTTTGCCATTTCAACCCCCTCCTTATACTGGCCATTCTCAATATCAAGCTGGTAGCCTAAACGTAAGCATCTAGATAACAAGGCTCAGTTTTTCAAAGTTTCTTTTCCAAAATTAGAAATAAGCTGACGTCTAATATCACCTTATAAAGGCAAAGGGACCTGGTTAAACACGTATATGGTATCTGTTTCTGCTTACCATTATATAGTAATCTGGAACCCCATCTAAGCCCGTAACTCTTCACAGAATGATGGCTCAGCGTACCACAGTGTGATATTATTCAAGTGCAGTCCTTTAGGTCTCAGGTCCCATGACACAGCCCCAACCCTGACAGGTTCAAGGGGCCTTGGACAAGTCATTCCGGCTCTGTTATCTCAACCATAAAACTACTAAGAATCCCTACTTCATAAGTTTACTAAAAGGAATGAATGAGATGTAGTTTATAAACTCTCACTGTTTAGAAGCTATATTATCTTTCTTTCCGATTATAATCACAGCTCAAATTTTTTCTCCATCGTTAAATTTTTTTTCTTTTCCTTGTCTTACTGCATCAGCTAGAACCTTCAGCACAGTAGTGACTGGAAGTATAAAATACTTTCTTGTCTCATTTCCAGTATCAGAGATAATTTTTTCATAAAAGCTCTATTACCTTGGCCAAGTTAATTGCCTTTTTTAAGGCTCAGTTCCTCATCTGTGAAACAGGGTGAATGAACAGTTGACTGCTGAGTGACGATGAGATGAGAGGAAGCACAGAGGAAAGCCTGACACACCATCCCTCCTCAGCACCTGTCCATCACCACGTTTCTGCCCGTCTCCTTCTTCCTGACTTAAGAAAACATAGCACTTCTTTTTTAATCAACCGTTTCCAAAGTCTTTAACAAAGCCCTCCGTTATACTCTTATTCCTAAACTGTCATTTCTAAAGGCACACTTAAGAAAGGAAAGTGAGAATGAGAACTGATGACAGACCAACGATTTCAGGCTGACACGTGAATTGAGCTGATACGTTTAAGGTACTCATGGTCTCATTTTTTAAAAGCCACCTTTTAATCAAAATCCAACCTGTATTTGCTGAACCTACCCTAGGTGCACACTACCATATTAGATGCGATAAAGAGTTTTCAAGGATTATAATTAGAAATATGTGTTGAATTTAAAAATTAAGATATGATCCCTTATAATCTAGTTACGACATTTAGTGCCAAAAAGTGTCAACAAAAGGTTTTCATGTTTAAGCAATAGATGTTATTCTGAAGTAGCACTTATTACCTTCCCAGTGAATGCCAGGGAGGCAACACTCTGGGGCTTTATGGGGATGGTAGAGATAGAGCAAGGTCTAAGATACTTTGGATTCATCCAACGAACTTGTCCTGTGATGGACATTTCTGAGGCTGGTCACTCAGGCTTATCTGGAAGATGCCAAAGAGCAGAGAAAAATCCCTTCCAGTGCCCTTCCAGTTACCCCAAGTAGAAGGGAATTTGCATAGTAGATGTCACTGCAACCCTACCCTCGTTGATTCATTTGAAAAGGGGAAGAAGAGGTAAGACACTATTTATATGCCTTAAGCCCCTCTCCAGAAAGAAAAAAAAAACCCAAACCAAAACACATAGCACAAAACTCTGGCAATCCTGACACTGAACTAAGACAAATTACTGCTTGCACACGAGCTCATTCTTCTTGATTATATCTAAAAGCATGCGCCTGTTGTCAATTTGCATGTGTTCTGTGTTGGAAAATAAGCACCCTGGGTCTAATGAGAAGCAAACAGTGAAAATCCATCCTGCTGCTGCGGCTCAGGAAAACCTCAGATCCACTCTCTGCATCTGTGTGTCGTGGTCCGTGAGGTCTGTCTATCAGATACACTGTACTGGACGTGACCGGGCAGCCATCTGTACTGATTCCTGCGGCCACTATGGAAAGGCAGCCACCGTAACCCTTCACTGGCTACATGGAGACACAATCTACATCTGCTTCAACCCCTCTGGAGGCTGCAGTATATGCAGGCTCTGTCTGGCCAGCCCGGCTCAGTACATAACCACAGGTAACACTTATTGAGCATCAGTCTCTGGCCTGGCCTTGTGCTAAGCGCATGCACTGCACATTTTATTCTTCACGAGCCTGCTGTGTGTGTGCACTGAGGAAGCAGAAGCACAGAGGCTTTGCGGCTAGTAACCAGGTCTGTCTGATACCAGCCCCTGAACTCTGCGCTAGAAGGAGAGTCGTATCCTGAGCACCCACTCGCTTTACCTCTTTTCATCCTCCCAACAGTTCTAGATGATGGGCATGATGATCACAGGAAACAGAGGCTCAGAGAAGCGGCTTAATTTGCTCAGGAAGAGGAGAACTGGCTTCCCCCTGGCAGCACATCCATGGCCCTCCCAACACCCAGGTGCTATTCCAAGACTTTCACGTGGTAGCACTCAGCAGCTCCACAAAGTGGCTACTGTTCTTCACCCCCATTTTACAGACGAAATCGAGGCCTGTGGAAATCAGTACTTGCCTGAGGTTACACAGCTGGTGAGCGGCAGAGATTCTGAGGTAGCTAGTCTGATCTCAGAGTGTGTGCTCTTAACTCCCACGCTGCATCTCTGATCAGAGAAGCTCCCTACATCCAAACCCCCCACCCTTCCCCCCCCACCCCAGTTCCTCCCTACATTCAGATCCATACAGTCTGGCTGGTTCATTCTCTGGCACATGGCTGGAAAGAAGCTGGGAGATCACCTGGCACCAAACCTTGGTTCTAGTGCTAAGCAAACAAATAGGCCATAAGACGTATTTCTATGCCTGTGGATTTTTCACTTGTCCATACAATAAAACTATTAGCTCGACATGAATATCAGGAACACATTTAAATAAACAAAGGGAGATTCCTTCTAAACCTTCAGGTTCTAACCCCTCTGAATGTGGGGTTTTATTCAAATGCCAAGTATTGGTGTGTCTGTGTATGTATGTGTACCAAACAAGGGGTCCCTAAACAAAAAGAAAGAAAAAATTCTTGTAATTTTTTTCTCTCTCTTTTTTTGAGCTATTAGACTCTCAACTAGGTTCATTCATCGTAGAACAAGAACACAGAGCTCGTCTGCTGCATCTAACCATAGCTTTTCCCAAACCTTAGAGCACAAAGGTCCTGAGAAAAGATTACTACTAAAAAGAAATGTTCTCCATCCAGCTATTGGTCGAATAGGTTTAGGGAATACCACATGTAAGAACCCCCTTTTGATGACACAGAATGCACCCTGACATTATCAAAGTCCTCAGAAGCTCTTAGGTAATGACATCTATTAAACACTGTTCAACACTACTTAATGTTAATTGAGAACATTCTCTGCTACTTTGTGCCAAGTAGTATTCCAGGAATATCCTTTGACTTGCTTCATTTTATCCTGACAACAGTTCTACGAGGCAGGTCCTATCATTATGCCCATTTTACAGGTGAGGAAATGGAGGTAGGTTAAGTTACTTGCTCTTATACAGTTTGCCCTAACCATTTGGAAGCACCCAAAAATTCCCCAAAAGAACCTTACTTCTTCTCACTTCCTTGCCTTTGTCATGGGTTATTTTCTCTGCATGGAACTCCCTTTCAACGCCCCCCTTACCTCACTGATTCCTATATATCTTGTGAAACTTTGCTTCTCCCCAACGTTTTCTTTTCTTTTCGTTTTTATTGAAGTATAGTTGATTCACAATGGTTTGTTAGTTTCAGGTGTACAGCACAGTGATTCAGTATATATACATAATTCTTTTTCAGATTCTCTTCCCATTTAGGTTATTATAAAATATTGAGTAAAATTCCCTGTGCTATACAGTAGGTCCTTGTTGGTTATCTATTTTATATATAGTAGTGTGTATATGTTAATCCCAAACTCCTAATTTATTCCTCCCCCCACCCCGCCTTCCCTTTTGGTAACCGTAAGTTTGTTTTCTATGTCTGTGGGTCTATTTCTGTTTTATAAATAAGTCCATTTGCATCTTTTTTTCAGATATAAGTGATATCATGTGATACTTGTCTTTGTCTGGCTTACTTCACTTAGTATGATAATCTCTAGGTCCATCCGTGTTGCTACAAATGGCATTATTTCATTCTTTTTTTAAATTTCATTCTTTTTTATGGCTGAGTAATATTCCACTGTATATATGTACCACATCTTCTTTATCAATTCCTCTGTCAGTGGACACTTAGGTTGCTTCCATGTCTTGGCTTTTGTGAACAGAGCTGCAATAAACATTGGGGCACTCGTATCTTCTTGAATTATAGTTTTCTCTGGATATATGCCCAGGAGTGGGATTGCTGGATCATATGGGAATTCTACTTTTAGTTTTTAAGTGACCTCCACACTGTTCTCCATAGTGGCTGTACCAATTTACCTTCCCACCAACTGTGTAGGAAAGTTCCTTTTTCTTCACACCCCCTCCAGTATTTATCACCTGTAGGCTTTTCGATGATGGCCATTCTGACCGGAGTGAGGTGAAATCTCATTGTAGTTTCCCTAAGGTTTCTTATCGCCACTCCCTCCAAGGTGATCAGAGGCTGTTCTGCACCCACCACTGCACTTACCATGCTATATCACAGGGCTGTTTTATGCGCCTGTCTTTGCGCAGACAGGTCCTTCATGACAGGACTGTGTTTTGTTATCAACTTATCTCCGGCGCTGGGCACAGCACTTGGCCCAGAGCAGATGCTCAATAAGTGTTTCCTAAGGGAAAAAATTCCCTCTCTAAGACAGTGAGCACTGTTCGCAGGAAAACAAAGTTCAAGATGACACTAAGAACAATAGCTCTAACTGACTGAGTTCAGCCACTGTGCCAAGCTGTGACACACAGCGTGTCATTTTACCCTCACCAGAGCCTTTCAGATATTTGCAAACATTATCCTCATTTTGAAATGAGGCAAACTGAGGCTAAAGAATGGTAACTGACCTGCCCCAATTCATGCAACCAGTATGCAAGAACAAGGCGCTGCTCAAGAAAACTAGTATGCAATTGAACTAAGATGCAAAACCCAAGACCATCCAGTTCCAAAGTTCCTGCTCTTCACACGCGCGGTCCCATGCTGCCAATGTGCCATTTGCAGACATGATTCTTTTAGTAACTGAGATCTCTTCTAGAACATTCTTCTCTTAAGGAACACAGCCTCTGCCCAGGCTCTTCTCTAACTGCTGAAGGAAACGAGCTGAGAGAGCCTTCAGCTATACCATCGTGGTGATGGTTGGAGGAATGAATACTGTGCTGTTTTGCATTTGCTGCTTGTGAACCAAACTGTGAAAGCTCATTTTAAAACTCTCACACTTGGTTTGAATGAGGGCTGTCAGCACTTTGCGAATGCTAAATCGTACACAATCAGCTCAGACAGTGTGAGTTTAGGCATACCCGGCAGCCTCTCAAATGACAAGGCCCCCATGGTCACCCTGATGAAACAAGGGGAAAGTTAGAGAAGGTTCTAGCAAAAAGAAGTATCAAGAAGCGTCAGTAGCTTGTGGGGGACTTGGGTACTGATACATCTGTCCCAGTTTGTAATCCCATTATGATGGAGTTCCCCCCAACGCCCCAGGAGCGCTAGTGCTTCAGTGAGATCACAGGCTCTGGGGCACACATGCCTGGGTTAGATTCCCAGCTGTGACGGCCACAAGCTACACATCCTGGGGTGAGTTATGTAAGACACGGAAACCTTTGTTTTGTCATCTGAAAAACAGGGATAACACTACAGTCATCATAAAGCTTTGCTAGGATTTTACAAGATGCGTGGAACACCCCCAGCATGGTGCCTCCCGGGTCAGAAGCCTGGTGATACTTGATGCTGTTGTCATGCCTGTCGTGTGCTACCCCGATAGGATGTGCATACCTTGAGGGCAGAGACACAGTCTTGTCTACCTATGGTCCCGGCACATCTGTACTATCTTACAGCCCAATCTTCTTCAGGATGGTTAATATCATTACCATTAGTAACAATACAGTTTGGACCTTGAGTGGGTCCCAAGTCTTTGGCAGAATGCAATGGAAGGAGCACTGACGCTGGACCTGGGGACCCGAGTTCCCACCCTGGGCCTGCCTTCCCTCCTGGCCAGGGGCACCTGTACAAACGGTTTGATCCCCCAGCACAGCACCTAACTTAACACAGCCCATCACTGGTAAGCTGTTTTGGATGAACAAATAATAATATACTTGACCCTCTATTTTCTCATCTGAAAAATAAAAAAAATAATTAACAACTGCCTCAGAGAAAACGGACCAGAGGGCAGTCTGTAAAGAGGGAAAAGAAAAGCACTACATCAGGATAAAGGTGAGGAGAAGTGAGCAGGAACCAGCAGAGATGACAGAAAAACCTGCTTCCTCTCCAGGCTCCAGTGTTACCAGCAAGTCCACGGGCAGCAACGCCATCTTTTTGGGCCTATTCCTGTATCTAAATAATAAGAGCTTCTATCTGAGTGATGTCTCGTGCCCGGTTATCTGACTCGGAAATTCAACAATCTTTCATAACTACCAGAAGGGAAAAAAAAAAAGACTTAATAAAAGAATTTTAATAAGAGCAGTTCAATTTTAAGGCAAAAATAACTATAATTACTTAGAGCCTCATAACATCTAAAATCTGATTAAAATGTACCATCGTTTATGAGCTGAGATTAGATGGTTATCATGTATCACGGCCCTGCAATTACTGCTAGCACCTGTGCACAGAAAAAGCTCTGGATTGCTTCTTTTTCACACTTGCATGGTACTCTAATCCCTCAATAACAGGGGAATTTTAATGCGTAACAGATACAAAAGAGGATGAGAAATGAATGTTTGTTGAGCTACTGTTGTAGGGCAGCAACTGGGAGGCACGTTAGAAATACGGCTAATGTAGAAATTAACACCGTCACTGGAAGGATGAAAACCCTGGAACTGGGAAGGCCACACAGGTGGAAAGTGGAAGAGGTGAACCAGATGCTGTCTGGTTGCCAAGAATGCGTGCTTTCACTCCCAAAGGGCTGAACTGGGCCGAGCAATGTCTACATCATGGCTTCACCGCGGTCAGTTCCCATGGGGCAGTTCTCACCCATTTCAGAGGAGGAGGGAGAAAAGGTGGAGGAGGAATCCACGCGCCAGGTAATATTTGAGCTTCAACTTGATTTCATAGGTACGATCCTGAAAGCCTACTATGCATTTTACTTGAAGAATGCTACCTCACAGATATTTTGGTGCAGAAACAATTAGGATTTTAAAACATTCATCCTTTCAACACACAATTACCGACTGCACGTTCATTCATCAAACAGTGAAAAGTCAATTCTCAGAGAGCCTTTCTTGGCCACCCCATGTAGAATGGAACCCCCATCCTTCTAATCTCTGCTTTGCTCGTCTCCTCATATTTTTTTTTTTTTGTTTTTTTTTTTGCGGTACGCGGGCCTCTCACTGTTGTGGCCTCTCCCGTTGCGGAGCACAGGCTCCGGACGCGCAGGCTCAGCGGCCATGGCTCACGGGCCCAGCCGCTCCGCGGCACGTGGGATCTTCCCGGACCGGGACACGAACCCGCGTCCCCTGAATCGGCAGGCGGACTCTCAACCACTGCGCCACCAGGGAAGCCCCGTCTCCTCATATTTTAATTCTTATCCTACGCATACAGACGCAAAGTTACACATTTATTTATAAATTCTATTTCTTAAATTTGTCATCTCAATGACCAAAAATAAAAAATGGAAGCTCTCCTTTGATAGGAATTTCTAATCTGTTTTGTCACTGTGGCTTCCAAACACCTGGAACAGTGTCTAGAACACAGGAAGAGGATTTACTGTGCAATATCTGTTTGATGAATGAATTACTTAAAAGCTGAGGCCACAGCACAGCAAATGGAGAGGCTACTTTTCTGACCCATATAGCAAGTTCTCAAAATACAGTGAGGTTTTTTTCTAAGTCTCTTTACCCCAGACTATCCGAATTTGCCATCTACCTCTTTAATTATCCATTCAATCATTTAACGAGTATTTATTGAGTACCTGTGGTGGGATAGGAACTGCTTCAGGTGCCTGAATTCTAGTTGTAAACAAAAGAGATATTCCAGTGGAGAAAACCAACAGATAAAAGAAAATATACCTTCTATAACGTAAGGTGGTAATGAGAGCGATGACATCAAACAGGGCAAGGAGAGAGAGTGACGGAGTGAACGAGAGAGGCTAATTCAGTTCAAGGGCAGAGAAGGCCCCTCTGAGCAGGTGGAGTGTCAACAAAGGCAGGTTATTCAAACTAGGAGAGGACCTGGGGTCAGCAGGACAGCAGCAGCAGAGTCTCACCCCACTGTATCAACAGGGCCCTAACACTCACCTTCGACCCTTGGCTTCCTCACCTGGTACAGTGGCAATAATAATACTCGTGCTGCCTACCCTGCAAAATAGGCCTGCCGTGACCATCAAATGAAATATCCCAGTTCCAGGGGCGGTGGGAGGGAAGGCAAAATGGGTAAAGGTGGTCAAATGGTACAAACTTCCAGTTATAAGTCCTGGCATGTAATGTATAGCATGTGACTACCATTCACAAGACTGTATTATAAATAATACATTTGTATTATAAATACATGTATATAAATATACAAATATATGTATTATAAATAACACATAATATAATAAATAAATTTGAAAGTTGCTAAACGAGTTGATCTGAAAAGTTCTCACCATAAGAAAAAGAACTATAACTAGGTGTGGTGACGGCTGTTAACTGAACTGACCGCAGTGATCAGTTCCCCAAATATACACATACTGAACCATGATGTTGTATACCGAAAACTAACACGATGTTGTATGTCAATGACATCTTAATAAGAAAATAACTCCTGGTTGCTTTTTATACTTCAGTTTTTAGTGCTTAGACTTAAACTATAAATGGCCTGGTTCAAAATGATGCATATGAAACATCTGTAATAAAATACAAGAATATCCAAGTAAAGCTGTTTTGAAGTAATAGTGGCTCTAATTTTCCAGGCGTTTTGAAGTGATTTTAAAGCAATGGAAAAAAAAAAAAATCCCATTTCCCCCATCTATGAGATGAAGGGGTTGCATTACAACATGATTTCTATGATCCCTTCTTGTTCTAATTTGCTAAGATCCTGTTGATATGAAAGAGGCTTATAAACTCTAATTTGCTGCACAAATGTGTGAGATAATGGTCATCACAATGCTTTTTAGCGTTACTCCAATGATCCACTTTGGTTCTGGAGTTCAGAGCCCCCAGCATCAAGGCGTTGTTTAGACTCATTTTATTGAAGTGATTTCAAGATCTCATTGAAAATGTAACTTGAATAGTAATTTCATTCCTAGAGATGTTTTGTTGTCTAAGCCATAATTTAAATGTCCATCCTTAATTCTCCTAATTATCAGCACTAATGAGAGACAAAAATGGCATAGCTAATCCAAAAGGCCTATTCTAATTTGGTTTTAGGCTGTAGTTTAGGATTTTGTCTTTACGTGTTAGGTCTGCCTTCCCAGTCCTATTGTGGCTAAGTTACCACTAAAAAGAGCAAATTCCGGTAAGCAAGAGATGCAGGGAAAAACAAGGGTGTTACCACACTGCTGTCTGTGGATGAGCTTCGGGGCTCCATCGCTCCTCTGACACTGCAGCAAAACTTCTTTGTTTGCATTCTAACCTCAGGAAAATGAACTAATCTCAACAACGTTCCAGGTTCTCTTCTAGATGGAGCATTTGGCCCTTTGATCAACATGACCTGGAGCAATCAGCGAGAGTATCTGGGGAAGCACAGGACTACAAATTCACCTCAAATGACGTAGCAACACAAGCCTACAAAAGACAAACTGATGTAGCACTCAAAACTTACTGTTTCCTCTGCGCCAGGCAAGTTGCTGAGAGATGGGAGCACAGACATACCTCAGAGATAGATATTGGGGGTTTGGTTCCAGACCACCAAAATAAAGTGAGTCACACGAATTTTTCTGGTTTCCCAGTGCATATAAAAGTTATGTTTACACTATACTACAGTCACTAAGTGTACAACAGCATTATGTCTAAAAACATACGTACCTCAATTAAAAAATATTTGATTGTTAAAAAATACTAACCATCGTCTGAGCCTTTAGCGAGTCGTAGTAGTAGTAACATCAAAGATCACTGATCACAGGTCACCATAACAAATATAACAATAACGGAAACGTCTGAAATATTGCAAGAATTACCAAAATGTGACAGAGACGTGAAGCGAGGAGATGCTGTTGGAAAAATGTGCCAACAGACTTGCTTGATGCAGGGTTGCCACACACCTTCAATTCGTAAAAGACACAGTATCTACGAAGGCAATAAAGCGAAGCACCGTGAAACAAGGTATGCCTGCACAGAGATGAGTAGATTTTCTCTGGCCCTCAGAAGCTCAGCGTCCACTGCAGGAAACAGACCACTGAGAAATTCACAAGTCGGCTAAACTGTCACAGGGACTACAACAGAAGAGGACAGAGGAAAAGCCAAGGAGAGGGAGCAGCTGTGCCTTCACACAGGAGGTGACCCTTGCTCTATGTCTTGCAATATAAATAAATGGTTGCAAATACCTGAGGGGGTGGCTGAGAAGCAGGAACCAATATTTATGAGTCAGGCTCGGCACGACGTACGTATATACGTGTGTGTGTGTGTGCACACGTATGTATACATATATGTGTGTAGATGTGTGTGTGTGTGTGTGTGTGTGTGTGTGTGTGTATACATATACAGGGCTTGTAACTGTTGTCTCGTTTAAGGTCTCAAGTACTGGTGACACAGGTCTTAACCACCCCATTATACAGGTGAAGTAACTGAGGCACAGAAAGGTGAAATAGCTCCCCCCACATCACTCCCCTTGCCAGAGTCAGGAATGAAAACCAATCTACCCTCCAGGAACCAACCAGGATGCTTTTCTCCACCCCACCCCCCCCGCACCCCGCTCCCGCCCCCCCACCCCGACAAGTACCTCCACCATGCTATCTCAGTATCTGATCAGCAGCCCACTGTCTCCTGCCTGACTACACAAAAGCCTGAGCCATGTCACCTGGCTTTTCCCCCTCTGGAAGCACCTCTCTTGTTTATCCCTCAATCTGTAGCTTGGGTTCTTTTCCCACTCCAAGAAGACCCCGAAGTTCTCCAGGGGAGAAGCCACTCTTGCCCTTGGCCTAGCTCCTTCATTCTTCCCCAAAACAGCGTTCCGCCTACAGAGGTAAGAGGTAGGTTCAGCCATCTGTAGGGGAGGCCATGACAGCCAACGTACAGTTCAGACCCATTTCCTCCCCAACCTGGGAACAGAAAATCTTTAGTATCTCAAGTTCTAGGCAAGTGATCCTGACCCTCCCCCACCATTCTAAAGAGGGTCAAAGCTTCTTCCTCTGTGACCCTGGCCCCTTCAACACAGCCTTCCTTTTTGTTCCGTATTTCTTTGCTTTTATCTCTTCTTCGCGTTCTAAGTGGGATATTTCCCATCCCAAACCATCAGGCATTGGTAGAATTTCTGAGCACTTCTCTAATCCTACCCTTGCTTTTGTGAAATCACCACTGTGCTTTGGGTAAAAGGTTTTTGTTTTTTTTTTTTTTGGTGTTTGTGTGTTAGGGCTCTGCGTAGCACCCAGACTGCCTGAGCATCACACATTTTGCCTTTAATTTTCTGACATTAAGCTTCCTTCACTAGACTTAAAGCCCTATTTCTAAATCATGGGAAGCTGTGGTACCTTTTCTCTAAATGGGTAGTGGAAAAAAAAAAAAAAAGGAAGTTCTCTGAAGAGAGTCCTCAGGGTTTTGAAATGTTTGAAAATAATCTCTTTTCCATTAATGCACAGAGTAACATATTTCCCCTGCTGTTAAAGGACACCTTTCAGGACTGATAATTAACATACAGTCCTACCACTTAGGCACCTTCAAGGAAAAAGTGACATGCATTAGTTCAGTGGCTGCAGAGGAATTCCGCATGAGGTACGTTCGCGTGATGGGGAGAATTTTCCCTCCTAAGGGGAAAAGAACACATAAAAGAAAGCTATGGACAAAAATGAATTACATCCATCTGCAGTTTGTCCAAGAGTCACGACAAAAGAATATATTTTTATATGAATAAAACAGTGATTGTAGCCTCTTTTCCTTACCAATTATGTCTGCACAATCTCACACCATCATGTGGCAATCCCGAGACAGACACACTCATTCATGGGCAAGAAATGACAGGCACGGAATACTTCACCTCAACAGAAGAAAACCGTTGCAAATGGCACCAACATTTTGAAATGGACCTGATTCCTTCAACGGCCACACCGGCGAGCGCCCAGCGCCCTTTCTCCTAGCCCACAAGGGCGCATCATCCCGAATCGCCATCCTGATCAGCTACCCTTTATTCACAATTTACCTCGTGGTGAGCCCTGTGATAAGCTCCATATCCATCAAGTCAGTTGGCTTTCATATTTATGAGGCAGACACTATTTTTATCCTTACTCTTGTCTTGTTAATTCTTCGTTGTTGTTATTTTAATTTTTTGTTGAGGTATAAGATTTACAATGTTGTGTTAGTTTCTGGTGTACAGCACTATATATTTGTTGTTGTTGTTGTTTTGTTTTTTTCAGATTCTTTTCCATTATAGGTTATTACAAGATACTGAAAATAGTTCCCTGTGCCATACAACAGGTCTTTGCTGTTCATCTGTTTTATATATAGTACTGTGCATCTGTTAATCCCAAATTTATCCCTCCTCAGCTTTCCCCTTTGGTAACCATAACTCTGTTTTCTATGTTTGTGAGTCTATTTCTGTTTTGTAAATAAGTTCATTTGTATCATACTTTGAGAGTCCACACATAAATGATATCATATGTTATTTGTCTTTCTCTCTCTGACTTGCTTCACTTAGTATGATAATCTCTAGTTGCATCCATGTTGCTGTAAATGGCATTATTTCATTCTTTTTTATGGCCGAGTAATATTCCATTGTATATATGTACCACACCTTCTTCATTCATTCATCTGCCGGTGGACTTTTAGGTTTTTTCCGTGGCTTGGCTATGGTAAACAGTGCTGCTATGAACATTGGGGTGCATGTATCTTTTCGAATTACAGTTTTCATCTTTGCTGGATATACGCCCAGGAGCGGGATTGCTGGATCATATGGTAACTCTATTTTTAGTTTTTTAAGGAAACCTCCATACTGTTCTCCATAGCGGCTGCACCAATTTATTTTTTAATGAGGATACTGAGGCACAGAGAGCTTAAGGAACTAGTCTTTGGTCCCAACAGCCTGTAAGTGGCACAGCCAGGATTTGAACACAGATCTGGTTGATTTCATCACTCTCTACTACTTCCTTACTTGCCATTATCATCCACCAATACAGCTGACCACCCCTGTAGGCTCAAAGCTGTGTAATAACAAACCACATGCTAATGTCTGTTTGATGGTGTTAAATGTTTCATGAAAGGTACACAAGAAAAGGACAAGGTAGCTCCCACTTGGCCCCGAGGCCTGAAAGGAATGAGCTTTCTCTGTACTCAGATCAACTTGGTAGGATGCTTCTCAGGGAGAACAGCAGTAATTATAAGTTCCTTGTCTGGCTGAGCCAATCAAAGTCATGCTTATACTTCCGACCAGCACTAAAAAGGTACAATGACCTTGGGAATGAAAGAGAAGTAAATCCCAAAGTCCAGGTGACTCCACACAAAATCAAAACATCTGGTATCAGTTGCCTTCAAAGAAAAATAGCTGTTCCAGTCATATGCCCAGACACCATGATAAAATGAAGATCTCCTTAGTGAAAGATCGTGGTGAAGTTTGCAAACCATAGTCTGTGGGTTTGTGAAATGACTCTATGGATTCGGCTCATACAGAATTTACTAGAGATTTACTGAGCATGCTGTGCTAGGAGCTAGAGATACAGAAATAAAGAGGACAAGGTCCCTGACCTCAGAGAGGCTCAAATGAAACCAAAGAGAAAAGACATATTGAGGTAGTCACGCCAGCACCCCACTTCTTGGAGGCTCGCCATGGGACAGGCACTGTGCCAGCTGCTTCATGTTTATTACCTCCTTAATGCTACAAAGAGATACGCTATTATATGCAGTCTGCAAACGAGAAAGTTGTGGTCCAGAAGCGTTGAGTCACATGTTCAAGTTTCAAAAACTAGTAAAGAGCAGATCTGGGACTCAAACCTAGGTTTTTCAGACTCTAAGGACTGTTAACTACTAAGTTGCACTGGCTCCATGCTCAGAAATGATTGTACTGCGCCATTGTAAGGACAAAAACAGAAGTATCGTAAGTCCAAGAGGAGCCACCGAGGAGAACGGAATTCATTTGGGGGCACAAAGGAAAGGGGGGCGGTATCCTTCAGAGGACTGATGTCTGAATCAGGTTTTGAAGGATACATAGGAGTTCGTCAGGCAGATAAAGGAGGGAGCCGAACATTCAAGGCAGGAAGAACTCAGGAGTCCAGAGGCAGAGTAGATCACAGCCCACTAAGGAGCTGCAAGGAATTCTGTGCAGCAATTGTATCAAGTGATACTAGGTAGAGGGATAACAAGGATAACAAGTTGGCTGCGAACACAGGCAGGGAACAGGCTAAAGGGTCAGACATACACGTGTGCACAAACATTGCACATACACATGTCTTTTTATGTGATTTCCCCAAGCAGGGACGAACTTGAGCTTTACTGGTCCCTTAATGTGAGTGCAAATAAGTGGAATTCAGCTAAGGCCATCATTGACTTTCATGGGGCCACTCGCCTGCAAAGAGGCCAGTCTAGTGACACTGAGCTTATATAAAGCACCCACACGTGTCTGTCATTTCTCCCTGTTCAGAAATAACTACTAGCCTACCTAGCACGTAAATGGGGTATTCTGCACCTGTCCTTTTCTAGGGGACCTAGTTACAGTCAAAAAGGGAATGAAGCAATGTAGAGAAAGAATCAAACCAAATGTAAAATGAGCATTATTTCATGTAAATGATCCCTTTACATGAAAAGGAAACTTTCAAATTTGAACACCCAAAATAACTGAATTTCCAAATGCAAAGAGGCAGAAAACTCAGGCCTAGGTGACTCTGTCCCATCCAACGTCACGCAGATACATATGAAAAGATGGAAAATGAACCAGGTGAACAGTCAAGAGAATTCCAACGGAGACCCCACTCAGCCACTGAGTCACCGTATCACCTGGAGTGCATCATTTAACCCTCTAAGCCTCAGTTTATCATCTGGAAATAGGCACCTTACTCCATGTTTCTGATAAAGATTACATCAGAAAATGCACATAAAGTACTTAAGCACAGTGGATGACAAACAATACATATATGGCAATGTGAAGACTTGTTAATCTAAAATTTACTTTTTCCTAAAACATGCTTTTAAAACATAAGGAGAGTTTAAGCTTGCGTAGGGTGTGTCTATGCTTAAATGCTTGTAAATTTCTAATACTACCAATATTAGCAGCTCCAGTTTATGGAGTATTCACTATAATGCCTTGTACTGACTCGCTTAAACTTGACAACCACTCTGTTGAGTAGGCACTATCATTACCTCCGTTTTACAGGTGAAGAAATCAAGGCACAGAAATTAAATTATTTGCCCAAAGATAACATGGATAGAAACTAATGGAATTAGATTTAAACTCAGACATTGTAGTAACTTAGAGCCTTTCCTGATGCATCTCTTTAGAAATTACTCCTAGGGTGAGATAGTTAATTTTATGTGTCAACTGGGAGGGTGTTTTTGGATGAGAATAACCTTTAAATTGGTGAATTTTGAATAAGCAGATTGCCCTTCATAAGGTGGGTGGGCCTCATCCTATCAGCTGAAGGCCTAGCTAGAACAAAAAGACCATCCCCTCCAAACAAGAGAGAATTCTCCAGCAAATGGCCTTCAGACTTCATCTGCACTATTAGACATCAACCCTCTGAAGGATACCCTGCTTTTCCTTTGTGCCCCCAAATGAATTCTTCTCTCTTTGTTGGCTCCTCTTGGACTTGTATATACCTCTGTTGTTGTCCTTACAATGCTGCAATATAATTAATTCTGAGCATGGAACCAGAGCAACTTAGTAGTTAAGACTTTGGAGTCTTGAAGACATAGGCTTGAGGCCCAGATCTGCTCTTTACTAAGTAGTTTTTGAAACTTGGACAGGTGACTCAACCTTTCTGAACCATGGCTTTCTCATTTGTAGACTGCAGATAATAGTACATCTCTTTGTAGCATTAAGGAGGTAATACACATGGAATCAGGTTTTGAAATATACAAAGGAGTTCATCAGATGGAACTGCCAGATTCCATAACTGCATGAAGCCAATTCCTTAAAATAAATCTTTCTATATATACACACATCCTCTTGGTTCTGCTTCTCTGGAGAATACTGACTAATACATAGAGTTTCTTTTTTTTTAACCTTCTAATCCCATTTCTTACCTTTTCAACTCAATTTATTCAGCAGATAATTTTCTGAGAGCCCCACATGAACCGGCCCTCCACTATGCTTGATTACAAGGTTGAGAAGATACTCTCTGTTCAGTCCTCTTCTACCCCTGGTTTCCTACCCCTTGTTAGTCCACCCATCTCCTCTCTGGATTACAGGATCCTTGAGATCCGGGACCAGTCTCTGTAGAACATCAAGTAGAGACCTTCAGATAGACCACAGAGTACATGCCCATCCATGCTGGTAAAATAAGTACTACTGATGCTTGCCATTGTGTTTTTCACCCTTCAGTGAGTATGTGCAAGGCCCTATGCTGGATGCCCAGCATTCATCTCCATCTCGTTTTGCCCCAATTTTAAGGAACAGAAAGGGAGATGCCAAGAGGTTAGCTTACCTAACTGGGACCACACAGAGTTATTCACACTCAGGTCTGTCTGAATCCAAAGCCAGCGGACTTCTCATCACCGCTTCTGCTAAGGCTTCCTGCCCCTCCCCCTTCCAAACTACAAATAACAGATGAGGCCTGGGATGAATGAGCACCCCCAGAGCTCCAGGGCCTTCAGCCAAACTTCACAGATGTACAACTTCATCGCCTACACGAGGTGGAGTATAAAAATGAAGGCAATGGGATGTTATCTATAAGCACCTCAAAGCTTCTTTTCCTTTAACTTAAAAATTCTTTGGTAACTGTTTTTGCTGCAATTAATCATAAAAATGAATCACCTCAAATTTTTGAAAGAAATTCTCCTTCAAAATATGTCAACTTTGTGCCATGAATTCATTTATTATGAGACCACGTGATGCCTCCAAGTACTGCATTTTATTTAAACGTGACATTTTTTCACTCTGTTTTGATTCCACAGCTGAAAATCGCTTCTATCCATCTTTCGCTGGAGCCAAACATAACTGTTTTGCTCACTGAAACATTACAGACTCAGGGTCCTAGAATCAAATTAAAAAAAAAATAAACTAGTATCTGGCTGACATTCATAGCATCATATCCAGGGAGACCACAGATTTCAGAACTGCTGTGAACCCACTTCCAAGATCAAAATCAATCAATCCTAATCCTTTTGGATCTTAGATCACTTCAGAAGTCCAAAGACTTTATGTGGGCTGATTTTTCTTTGTGAGATTCAGTTTTAAAAACTGTTTACTATTCTGATTTTGAAAAGGGTATATGACATCTCCAATGAAATCACCAGACTCTGCTGGGGCACTGATGGTGAGCAATGATTTTCCCCGTCAGTTGCTACCGGGTTGAGGGTGAGGGGTTGGGAGGCTCGCTATCTACTTACTTTCCCCATAAGGCATCGTTCTCTTTCTAAACAGCAGCAGCAAACAGGCACATCCAATATAGTATTACTTCCTCCTTTCATTCATGATGATGTCCCACACAGGCCCTGAGAGTCTGAAAAAAGAAGCATGTCCCAGGTTCTAAGGATGAAGGGAACCCCGGCCAATCCATCATGCTTTGTCTGCTAATGACAGACTCCTGCATAAGAGCCACCATGCTAGAGAGAGGCAGCGGGCATGAAAAGGAGTGAATCAACTGTCAACGGGTCGGGTCTGGAGGACGGCAGAGCTGTGATTAGCATTTTCAATCAGGACTTCCACGATTCATCATGCTTAGGGAGGGACGAGAAAAGTTTGCAAAGGTATATTCCCGCATCAGCCCTATCTTCCCTCCTTCTATCAGCAGAGTTAAGTCCTAGGGGCCACAGAAAATTCAGTGTCTTATTGACCCAAAGGGTGAAACTTTAAAAGAGCTGCCAAAGTGGGGGCAGATGTGTGTCAGGATTAAACGACTTCCTCTCCACAATCAATCTCCAGATTAATGTCCTGAAAACACAATTCTGACCTTGTCTTGTCTGATCAAAAAACCCTGATTTTGGAGAGGGAGGGAAGGATGGGGAGTTTGGGATTAGCAGAAGCAAACTATTATATACAGGATGGATAAGCAACAAAGTCCTTCTGTATAGCACAGGGAACTATATTCAATAACTTGTGATAAACCATAATGGAAAAGAATATGAAAAAGAATACACACGTGTAACTGAATCACTTTGCTGTATAGCAGAAATTAAATACAACATTGTAAATCAACTATACTTCAGTAAACTTTTTTTAAAAACTCTGATTTCTTCCTTCCCTTCTCCTCCTCTTCTTCTGTCCTCCCTCCCTTCCTTCCTTTCTCCCTTCCTTCTTTCCTTTCTTCCTAACCTCCATCCTCCTTTCTTAACTTTCTTAACTCCCTCTTCTTTCAGGCTAATCTTCCTGTCTCTCCCTCCTTCTTTCTTCCCTACCTCCTTGTCTATGTATGTTCCCTCCTTCTACATGTATTAAGCACTTACAAAGGAAAATCATTTCCTAATGGAAGAATTCACTGTCTGCTGGGAGAGGGCCACAAACACAAAGCCGATAGAGTGTGAAATCAGACACTGGTGCTATGGAACTGGAATGCAGTGGAACTGCGGGGAGAGGGTAAGCAATGTCCAGGAAAGCTTCCTAGACGAAGCAAGAATGAGTTGCCAGCAGAGGAAATGACACACGCAAAGGCACAAAGACAGAAGGGTGTGGTATTTTCAAGGAAACAGAGCTGTATCAGTGAAGCTGGAGCACAGTTTAGGGGCAAGTGCTATGAAATGAGAAGTAGACAAGACCCTGTTATTAAAAGCTTTGCACATAAGGAGTTTATGAAAGCAATGGAGAGAAATCATAGGCCCTAAGCAGAAGTGGTGGCGGTGACTAGATTTTTAATTAAACCTCAATAAACACACACACACACACACACACACACACACACACACAGGTACTCTCTGAGCACGCTATTTAAAACTGCATCCTAACGCACTACTTATCCCCCTTCCCTTCTTTATTTCTCTCCATCACTCTTATCACCATCTGGTACCAGATCTACTTATTTATTGCCTATCTGCCTCCACTAAAATGTAAGCTCCATTCTGAGAGCAGGATTTTGGTCTTGTCCACTGCTGTATCCTTTGGACCTAGGATACTATTTAGCGTGTAGTAGATATTCCATGAATATTGCTGAATAACATGATCTTTTCAGAGATAGTAAAACTCAATCTTATCTCGACATTTTATGTGGAGAAAAGACTTTGCCTTTAAAGCGCACACATCACTCAAACTCGCTCAGACTCAATGCCCTGCAGAATGCAAGTGAAACACCTATTTTTAAAGTAGTTACAATAAAAAGTTGTGTAAAGAACTCAGAATGGGAACTGGCCTCTAGCAAGTCCTCAATAAACTTCAACAACTGTTTTCTGTTTTTGTTGTTATCATGTAATTCCCTGGGAAGCCCTTGAGCTCTTGAGGGTCTTAATCATCCAGCACACAGTGGGGGCTCAGTGAATGACTTCTGAGACCATCAACCCAAGGGGTCCTCCCTTCAGGTCAAAAGGTGAGTCATTTCCCTAGAGTGTTCTACACATCACAAACAAGCTCTTTTTGGAAAGAAAGAAGCCTTGGAAATGTAATGTGCTTTTCAAACAATGCAGTTGCAGGACCAAAGCTCAGCAGTGGCCAGTGACAGTCCTAGAACCATGTATCCATGCTTCCTGGAGGGAGGGACCGATGATCACCTTCCATGACACCGTCATAAAGCCACCACAGCCATGTATAATATTGCTTTGAAACTCTGACTGCCTCCTGCGTGGGACCATATATGCCCCTTAATAGAAGGAGATCACTGCTGGGGCGCAGTAAGATGTAGAGTTAAGAGCCTGGCATCTAGTGCCCAACTTTTGGGTTTGCATCCCAACTCTGCCACTTTCTAGCTGTGTGACCTTAAGAGAGTGACTTAACCTCTCTGTGCCTCAACTACACATTGGGAACGATAATGATCCTACCTCACAGGGTTACTGCGTGGATTAACTGAGTCATCCTGTGAAGCGCTTAGAACAGTACCTGGCACGTAGTACATGTTCAAAAAACATTGTATTTTCTCATCAGTACATCCTAGAACAGAAACGGTGACCAAACAATGCTAATAATTCCATTTTGCTACCCACTGAAAATGAATGGAAAGGGGCTTAGGCACAACTCTATTCCTATCTCTGCCCAGAGAAGTGTTTAAAAATATGAATAACTCAAAAGGCTCTGCCCCTTTCGGGTTGCAGGCTTTGAGGCGTAACCTAATTTAACTGCAGAACCTCAATTTCTTCACCTGTGAGACTCACAGAGCAGGCCCAGGGTTGCTCTGTGACTTGATAAGGTAACATCCGATGTTTCACAAACCCTAGAACACTATAAAATATGAAGTTGGTATCACAACCAGGGAAGCTCCAGTCACTTGGCAACAGAGAGGGTTAAAAAAAAAAAAAAAGGGCATCTCAAACTACTTTGTCTTCTTACATTTGTGCAAAATTAAAATGACTCTTTGCAGAATCCAATTTGGATAAGCCCATGTCAATACTA
Organism: Monodon monoceros; assembly: GCF_005190385.1. Taxonomy (NCBI): domain Eukaryota; kingdom Metazoa; phylum Chordata; class Mammalia; order Artiodactyla; family Monodontidae; genus Monodon; species Monodon monoceros. The sequence continues at coordinate 132,912,161 of NW_021703774.1, read as the reverse complement.
CTAATACAAGCCATCACTAATGACAAGATTGATAGCTCAGGAGAGCAAGCCATTTCATGTTCACTGTGCATCATGTTTAATTCGCCAAAAGGAGTTTGTGTGTATAATTAATGCGCTTTTCTTTCTGGCTTCATTTGGAAACATATACAGGGTCTCGAGGGACCTTCTGTAAGTCAGAAACAATTAATAAAATAAAACCACTTAATTAAAGAGAATAATTGGAGCCTATTTTAGACCAGAAAACGGAGGGATAGAATTCACTCTGGAAACACATTGTCTAAAAATTGCTGAGTTTTAAAAGCAAGAACAGTCTGCAGCTGGAACACATGTAAGTCACGATAGCGGACAGATTTCCTAGGCCCTTTGTTCTGGGATGGTATCAATCCAACTGACTTGACATGGACAGGAAATGTAAGATTACTGACCCACAATGGCGTGTCATTCTTATGTAGGAAAACTTCAACTATTCATTATCTCAGTGCACATTTACAGCCCCTTCTCTGTACCGCTGTAGGGACCCATAGCTGAAAAGCAGCCCCTCTCCCTCTGCCTTCCAGAAACTCTCAGTTTAGTTAGGGGAAGAGAGAAGTCCACGCACAACTAAAATGCAGAGACATAAGCACTGAGGCAACAGAGGACACCATGGAGCAGTGAAGGAGGGCCACCACAGCCGTGTATAATATTGCTTTGAAACTCTGACTGCCTCCTAGGAGAAACAAGTGATGCTTTCAGAGGCCCTGAGTATTCAGGAAAAAAAATGAGCATTTACCAGGACAGAGAGAGGAAAATGCAATTAGAGATATAACATTACACACCAAGTCACAGATTATGAATGTACACATTGCTTTGGTAAATTACATGAAACTCAGTGTGTCCCAAGAATACAGTATACGTTTCACAGCAGAAAGAGATGAAGTTGGAAACCAGATGGGGAACGAGCATGTACATGGAATCAGAAAAACTAGTTCAAATTCTGTAATCCTGTATGTACATAACACCTCTAGGCTTCAGTTTTCTCTTGAATAAAAGTAGAGTTCTAGGATCGCTCAGATGGTAATATACTGCATTATGATATCCAACTATCTGTGTCCTTCCCGGTGAGAGGTTTATTCATCTATGCCCTTTGCCATGTGACTGCCAGCACTTCAAGGTAGATGGAGGATACTCCCTGACCCATTGGCAGGTTTGGCCATATGACTAGTTTGTCCAGTGGGATGTAAGTGGACATAATGCGCATCCCAACTGAGCAGAAACTTTAAAAGCACTTACGTCGTTCAGCGCAGACTTGCATTTCCACCCTTTGCCATGAGAACCACAGAGCCTGGGTTCCTGGAATGACAAGACTCTTAGAACTGAGCTGAGCTGAGCTGCAGCTGACCCGAATAACCACTGACATTTTGGGGGTGGCTTGTTACTAAAGCAAAAGATCAGTACAGAGATAAGTGAATAGCTCATAACCTAAGAGTAAGGTAAAGCTACACCAACCAGAAAAATGCCATGATAAATATATGCATGGGACAATACTGCAGAACCAATAACATATGTAAAGACATCTATCCTATGTTAGGCATTTAATCATGTTTGATTCCTTCACCTCAGACCTCCCAGAAAGAGGCAAAAGTCTCAGAATTAAGGAATTATAATGAAGGTCATGCCAAAGAGTGAATATATCAACTTGCTCCATATCCTTGTAACTCTGATACATCCTTGTAACTCTGATACCTGCCGTCAGAGTTAACTGGACGCATCCTAGCCTGGCTCTCAGACTTAACCCTGGGCAAGTCCTTCAGCTCTCTGCACCTCAATTTTCTCATCTGTAAAATGAACAAAGGAGCTATGCACCTACTTCAAACAGCAGTTCTGGTAATTATATTTGTTAATTCATGTGGAGTCCTAAAAAGAGAGCCTAATACAGTATGTGCTCAATAGATGCAAACCACTGTTAGTATTAATTACTATTACTATTCAATTACTAATACCTACTGCAATTTACTAAGGAGGGACTGCTCTTACACCTTCTCAACTGTAAAACACCACATTTTAGGCTTTATTTTTAACTATAAACTGATGATCCACCTAAAATATAGGCATACATACGCACACAACCACATACATATATACACACACAACCCTTTATCCTTTACTGTTAGAGCCTGTGTCACCACTTCTGGTGATAAAAAGTTGTTTTCAACTTCTTTGAAAATGTTTAGTGAAAAGACATACTGGTGAAATATTTGGACTAAGTATAGTTTAACTCACAAAACAGGCTACTGCTTTGGGCTCCTAGGCGAATTCCTTACATCAAATTTCCATTGTAACTATGCAACTCCAAAATGTTTGGTCATATTATTAAAAAGCAAATCAATATAAGCCTTTGAAAGCTGAATCATTCACACGAAGAACGGATCTATTTCTTTGGTTGGTTGCAGTGGTTTGCTGTCTTAGTGACTATAACATGAAGTCAGTGATTCTTACACTTTGGGGGTGACAGATCCCTGTGAGAGGGACAGAAACCTTGATCCTCTCCCCAGAAAAATGCAAATCAAGAATTCGGAACCCTATAGCCATGTTCTTCTTTTGTGGTTCCACAGCTGAGAGATGGCGTGATGGCTAGATGTCCACTGTGAAAGGGGTCTGTGGGAAGGGGGACACGTAGAACATACAATAGTTCCCATTCAAAGTACGAGGGATAGGGAATTCCCTGGCGGTCCAGTGGTTAGGACTCCACACTCTAACTGTTGAGGACCCGGGTTCAACCTCTGGTCAAGGAAAGACCCCACAAGCTGTGTGGCACAGCCAAAAAAAAACAACCAAGTATGACAGACAGAGGCCCAAACAGATCTCTCCCAGAACAATTCCCTAATCCCCTGTTTCCTGGGGCTTGGTGGGCCAAATGCGCCTCAATTCTCTGTGCTCAATTTCCTCCTTATACAATCAACATGATAAGAGTGCTCGTCTCATGGTGTTGTTGTGAAAACTAAATGAGGTGATCCACGCAAAGTGCCTGGCACATTACAAGCTCTTAACAAGTATGAGCAACCACTCCCACAGCAAGACGCAGGACGCTGAGGCCCAGAAAGAGGGATCACTTGCCCAACGCTGCACAGCTCCTGGGTAGCAGAGTGAGATGAAACACCGAGAGGGTTCCGAGAGGAGAGCTTATGAGTAAGCCGAACGCTGGAGTTAACAAACCAGGGCATCTCGAAATAAGAAGTGCTAAAATCAACTGCTGTTTGTTTGCGCCTCAGCTGTTCCACCGCGCCAGCTGCTCAAACTTTCAGGCGTGTCTTACCACAGAATCACCCCATCCTATATTCATTCCACCAGCCTCCGGTCTAATGCGGTCCTAGAGAGTTTTTTTTAAAACGGGGCCTAAAATTGAATATCCATTCCTATTAATAGTAAAGGGACATTTCCTAAGAAAGTGCTTTATAAGGATTCAGATCCCTCTTTCCTCAGCAGTTTTTCCCCCTGGCCATCTTGGGTCTATTTTGATCCCTTCCCTGATTGAAACATGTCTCACAGGCTCTCAGCGCTGAAGGGGTAGAAGCTTATGACAGGTCCACAGCCACGGAGTGTGCCCAGGGCCAGCATTAATAGGACAGAGCCCATGAGAAGCGAGCACTGACCCAGCTTCGGAGATGGGGAGATAATCATCTCAACAGCAAACGCCAGCATATTTCTAGGAGAGTATTAAAGAGCCCAAATAAAAATTTCAAAATTGTAATATCAAGAGGATGGGAGATTGCTTAAAATAAAAAGACAAACCATCAGACATGGAGCCTTGTCACAGCAATGAGCCGAACTGGGACAAGAGACTTGGACGACAGGCCCCACACTGTCATTAACTAGCTGTGAAACCTTGCAAATCGCCCTGCTCTCAGCCATCTTATATATAAAACAACTAGGCAGAGGCAAGATACAAGAATAAACTGTCTAGAAAGACTTTTTCAGGTTCAGAATCAAAGAGACAGAAGAATATTTATAGCAACATATTTCATAACAGTAAAAAAAAATGTAGAAACTAGCCAAATGCCTCCATTACTAGATGAGATAAATAAAGGGATACCCTAGGAACAGAATACTATATACAGCAGTGAAAATTAATGAACTATATCTACATGTATGAATATCAAGAAATCTTGAAAATACAATGAGAACCAAAGTCACAAGCGTATTTTACAATATGTTTACATTTATGTAAAGTTCAAAAGCAGGCAAAATGAAATCAAATAATAAATTGTTTAGGGAGACCTATGAAAAGACATCAAAGAAATGACTGACATTTCAGGCCAGAAGTTACCTGGAGAGCAGGCAGGGGGATGCTATCAAGGAGGAGACCTTCGGAGGCTTCCAGAGACTCATGGCATTCTCTTTCGTGGCCTGGGGAGTGGGTACCTGGGGTTTTCTTTTAGTTTTAATTGCTTATTGTTCACTAATTGTCCACATATGTGGTCAATAGACTCCTGCACATATTCTGCATTTCGCAATAAAAAAAAACCAGGTCTAAAGGGCCACATTTTAATTTAAATGGACCACTACATTCCAACCAAACACATGATACACCACTAGACCCTGCAACAGGCTGGCGACACAGCTAATACTGTGTTCATTTAGCAAATGAGGAAACTGGGGTTCTGAGCAGTGTGGTAAAGAGGAGGGACCAGGAGTCAGGTGGGCTCTTTCTGTCTGCAAAGCCCGCGCACTTCCTACTGCACCAGGCGTTGGGTAGGCAGGCCAGATGTGATTCTGTCCCCCATGCTCCTGAGAAGGAAAGAGCCTCAGAAAGATGTCACATCTCGCTCAAGGTTGCCCAGGAATTTATAATGAAAAGAGCAGGAGTCATCATCTGACCCTAAAGTCCAGGCTCTTTCCACCATGTGTGGCTAAATCCTGTAAACTAGAGGCAAGGGGAAACCGGTATTTATGTGCTACTTCCCAAAGAGAGAAGACTAAGCCTTTCCAGTTTATCCCCTTTTGATTTGGTTTGCGTGAGGTCCGGGGACTTTATCTCCGATCCGTGCAGCAGCGGAAAGCTGTGTGGAAAGACAGGACTATGCTAATATGATGGGCTGAAAATAATTTTCATTACCAAATGCGTCCTGCTCTTCGCAGGACCACTCTTCCCCAAGGACTCTATGTGCAAATATGTTCCTGCCTTCCTTCTCCCGGCCCCAAAATAGCAAAATGGCATTACTCCATTTGCTGCTATCCGTGGATTTTCTCATTTAAATAGTGCTATTGTCTTTCTTGTTTATGAGTTTGTTTCCCAGCTCGGGAAATTTCAACCCACACATCAGCTACAAATGTGCTCCCTTCCATTTTTTTCCATTACTCTTAATTAGGTAGTAAAATACAATCCACCTACGTGAACAAGATGGGTAAAAGAAAGTAATAGCTAAATGCATTTTTCATTTCACACATCACAATTCGTAAGCAGAGAGTCAGAACGGCCCCCGAAGCGAACCACACAGTGCTTCCACCAGTGATGGAGGGTTTGGCTGTTTACATCTATCACTGAACATCAGAGCTGAAAGGGACACCAGGAATCCACCCCAAACTCTAGCACAGTGTTTGGCACACGGCAGTAGCTTATTAAATGTTTGAAAGGTAAATAATGGTAGCTTGTAATTATAGTAGCTAATACATATAGAAAAAGTTTATCATATGTCAGATACTGTCATAAGTATTATACCTACATAAACTATTTCATCTTGACGATGATATCAAAAGGTTGATACTGTTATTATCCTCACCTCAAAAACTAAGGCTCCAAATGATTACGGAACTCGTCCAACACGATACAGCTGGGGAGCAGCAGAGCCAGGATCCAGGGTGTTGACTCCGGCGCCCGTGTTCTTAACCCCCAGGGTTATTCTGAGCATCTCTTAGAAGGGATGGGAAGAATGAAGTGCAGGAATGTAAAGTGACTATACAAAGCTCACATAAAATGGTACCTTGGAAAAAAGCAAGAGCCCTGGAGTGTGAAAGACAGTTTCCAATCAGTGCTAGGTGAGCAACACCTGAGCAACACGTGTCCAGAGACCTACTGGGGTTGTGCACCAGTGGTTCGCAGATTGTAGGACTGGTGTCAGCTTGTATTTGCATGTTTCCATCTCCTCCTCTGGAGAATGAAGGCAGTCACACCTACCTCAGCAGACTGCAGTGAGAATCAAGTCAGCAAGACAGCAAACGCTCCCCAAACTGCAGCTATGCAAAGACACTGTATAAGTTCAACTGTAAGTATCACGCCAAGCACTCGTCCTCCCATCGCACATGGGCAAACTTCCCCAAGAGGCATTTTTTACCTCTCACCTCCCAAAACTAGCCAAAGGTTGATATTAGAAACACACTAAGCAAAAAGTCACACACTGAGGTGGGGGACAGCTGAGTAGGGGTTGAAAGGAAGTAGCTTACGACTCTGGAAAAGTGAATGTTACATTTGCTCCGTCGTGAGGCCAGAAAAATTGCCCAAGTGAATTACATCAAGAGGACAGACAATATTGCTTAATGGCCGAAGCTGAGATGATGGACCTAGACAGATCCCGGGTGGCATGCTGCCTCCTTCACTCCCTAGCAACAAATTAGGCAACCTCTCCAGGCCTTGATTTCCTTGTTCCTGGTACGAATGCTGCGAGGATTTATCACAACGGCGGGCACAGAACAAGAGCTTCATCAGTGGGAGTAAAAACTCAAAAAAACATGGGATGAGAGATGGGCAGGAAGGAGATCCAACCCTCCCTCTGGGGTTGGTGCCCAGGCAGTATCAAAAGTCAAGGGATTATAGAAGAAGGAATTTAAACGTCAGGAAAAATATTTTTCCTCTCCAGGACCAAGAACTTGATACTCTTAATAAAGATTTTCCTTGTCCATATTTTACTCATCCATCATGAACAGAAAATGTGTGGATAAGAAATACAAATGATGCATACACACGTCCCCAAGCAAGGGCCTCCCAAGTGGACACAGAGGAAATCTTATCATATAGAACAATGAACATGTGTATAATGTATACTTCCCTGTGATAGCAACAGCCCATTGAATCCTCAGAAGAGTCTTATACTCCCAGAGCCAGTACAAGCCAGTTCTAAGCTTGGGTTCTGGGTTTAGGCTTGAGATGAAATCATGGCTCTGCTCTGACCCTAGGAAACTTCCTTCTCTGGAACATGGGGGTAACCTCACGTGGTCATGATGAATATCCAAGCACATTACAAGCCCAGGGACCTAGCGGTCACAAAAGTATTTATGTGAGTATAATGAAAGTAAGGGTTATTATTAATAATCATACTCACTATGCCAAATGAGGACGACATCAATGAATGACTGAACCAAGGTCCTCCAGCTAAGACGTTAGGAAGCTGGGTCTTGAATCAAGGTCTGTGTTCTTACATGGCACTACGCTAATTAACTCTCTTTCCAGGGCTTTCTTTCTGGCTCAGCACTCCTCTCAGCCCCTGTGATGAACACTCCTCCTGAAGTGACCATCACATTCCCCGGTGTCACCTCTGACAGGAATCTTTACTGGCTGCCTCCATCCACAGCCCCAAAACAGTCTTCTTATCTTGAATATTATGTTCAGCGGGCACTGTCCACTCGTTTCTCAGTTTCCCTACCAAAGAGTGAGCTCCTAAAGGCAGAGACCATGTCCTGCTGACCACTGTGTCTTGTTGACCAGAGTATAAAGCAGTTGCCCAGGAAATATTAGCTAACAAATGGCTGCAATAGGAGAGTACAAAATACGATAAGAAGAAAGCTGCCTGCTTTGTGAAAGGATAACTCAACAGAGAGGACCCCTGGACTCAAGTTGAAGCTTTGCTAATAACTGGCTTTTAAAAAAATTTTTTAACAGCATAATTCCCCTTCTCTGGACCTCTGTTTACTCATAAAGTAAAAGAAAGTAGTTGCACTTGACTATTTCTAAGTTATCACATCTAAGTCCAAAGTTTTAGCAGTCTAGGAAAATAACTGTTTATCTGTGCAAGTGAATCTGGGTCTAATTTTAGTGGAGGGGGTGGAGAAAGAGTGAGATAGATTTAAAGACAAGCAAAAAAAAAAAAAAAAAAAAAAAATCTGTGACCTTGGACAAGTCATCGCATCCCCCCGTGATTTCCAGTGTCCTCATCTGTAAATCGCGAAGCTTGGACCAGGTCATTTCTACCATCTTTTCTGATTTTAATCAAAGTGCCTTTTTTTTTTTTTTTTTTTTTTTTTGGCTGCGTTGGGTCTTCGTTGCTACACATGGGCTCTCTCTAGTTACGGCGAGCAGGGGCTACTCTTCATTGTGGTGCACGAGCTTCCCATTGCGGTGGCTTCTCATGGCGGAGCACAGGCTCTAGGTGTGCGGGCTTCAGTAGTTGTGGCTCGCGGGCTCTAAAGCTCAGGCTCAGTAGGTCTGGCGCACGGGCTTAGTTGCTCCGAGGCATGTGGGATCTTCCCTGACCAGGAATCCCCTGTATTGGCAGGTGGATTCTTAACCACTGTGCCACCAGGGAAGTCCAACCGAAGTGCCTTTTGATTCCACCTTCCTCCTCAAGCCTTGAGTCCTGACCTAGAAATCCACTGTACCTTGTCAATGTTTTTTACAGTCCTTTTAAAAATCACACCATTGTAGTGGTCAAGGCTACAGAATGAATTCAAATCTAAAGTTTAAAAAGTGATTTCCGACACTTTCCAATAACACTAAACTTCTGAGCCACTTCAGCATCAATCTTGGGAAGGGTTGCAATGTTCTGACTTTTTTATAACTTGAAACGCAGGCCTTCGAAATAGAGTCATCATGGTGAGATCAGATGGGCCGCTCTGGCAGGGCAGTCAGGGGAGTTCTGGGACTTAGAAGCAGCTGTATACACAGCTGTGATGATCTGGGAATGTAAAATAAAATAATTCATCCCTCACTGAACCACAAAATTCTCCCTCTTGCCTGTGTGGATTCAAAAAGACTCAACTGGCCTCCCTGGACCTGGGCCCCAGAGCCATTGAGTGTAAAGTTCAAAGGAGGCAAAGTATCTGGCCTCTTAGGTGCCCATTAGGGGAGTATCCCACATCCAACAGCAGACTGTCCCATAATTGCCACAAAAATGCATCTCTGATGTCATGTGATCATGGATGTTCTGTTAATTCATCATTTTAATGTATTTTTTACATGCCAGGTTGCCATTCAACCAGTATCTACCGAACATCTGCTATGTCAGGGTTGTTCAGATGGTGGGATAGAAAAGAATATTAAAAACTCTCAGTTAACTGTTTTATGGAAATACATACATACATACACATGCATATACATACATACATAAAAGCATACGTTTATGGAAGCTAAACACATATTTAGTGACAGGTAACTGGTTTTTCTTATTCATCCAACAAATATTTCCTGGGGGCCCATTACTTGACGGGCAGTCCCAGGCCATGGGGATACAGAAAACTCACAGCCCTGCCCTCGGGACTCACTTGCCAGAGGAGAAGTCAATATATGACAAGGGTTTGTAACCCTGGGGTTTGCGTTTGCCTTTCCTTTTAAACTCTCAGAGATGTCACTGCATTCCGTGTTTAGAATGTCGAAGGGCCTTCACTGAACACATTAACGCAGTGATTCTCAACTGGGGGCTCTTTTACCCCCCAGAGGGCAACATCTGAAGACATTCTTGGTTGTCACAACTGGTGGGACAAGATGTTACTGACATCTACTGGGTACAGGCCAGGGATGCTACAAACCATCCTATAATGTACAGCAAAAAATCATCTGGCACAAAATGTCAACGGCACTGAGATTGAGAAATCCTAAGTTACGTTTGGCCATTCTAAAAATGTTAGGGTTAAACTTTAAAACTCAGGGACATTTATAGAATTGGAAAATCGAGGAAAGATGCCTGTGGTTAAGTTAAAAAAAAAAATCTAAAGAATCGAAAAAACTATTCAGTTGGATTTGCATGGAAATAATACACATTTGCAGGATGCATTAATGCTTGCCTTACCCGAGAGGAAATGCAGGGACATTTACAAATTATGACAATTTCTCTCATATATGCCATAAAATGGTGTGTTTAATACCTCGTGATTCACCAGGGGGAGAACAGTATTCCAGTCTTCCTTTGGTTTTCCACCTTGTGGGGCTCACTGTTTAAGACCTTACATCTCTCAGTTACAAGAACTTATCTCCAAAAAGACACATGGGCCCTGAGGCCTCCTTCAAGATTTGAAGAAGGCTATATAAGTCAGGCATCAGACAATCAATATTCCAATTTGGAATTTAGCGCTTTGGAGCCAGAATGTTCAGAAACACACGTAAAGGATCTGCTTATGATTGAGGCCCAACTCATATTTATAATATAATCACCTAATAAAAACGGTGATGACCTCCGGCTGACTTAACACAGCATGCTTTGGCACACAAGCTCCCTGAAAGGATGTTCACAGCCCTTGCCTTCAAGAAAATACATCTGAGTTCCTGTTTTTTCTATCAAGGCTGAAGAGTCCAGACAAAAAATACATATATATATCATTTTGCTTTCAGAGCCCTGACAAGCACAGTATGTATGGCAGATTACGTTGTAATAATATGATATTGTCCTCAAGAACTCTCTCTACTCATACAGGTGACCTTTAAGGCGAACGTATAATACACTTCTTGGTTCATCCCCTTTACAAGCAAAATTCAATCTCTCTCCCCTTCCATGGCTACCTTACAAATAAATCAAGATGCCCACTGATTGACATGGTTAGCTGCTGGTATGTTTGCTCCATCCCTCTGCCTCCTCTGACTAGCTTCCATGACCCCTTAATGATGCTCAACAGAGATAAAATTTTAACAACACATAGCTGGGCTGATTAGCCAAGTGAGCAGTTAAGAGCATATAAAGTTTCCTGAAAGAGAGAAAGGAGAGAGAGTGGATGTGTGTGTGTGTGTTTTAACAGAAACAGCCCTGGTACAACCCCTCCAGGCCCAGCTGAAAGCATTTGGATTTAATGGAAAATAAAAGAGAATAGTGCAAATGCAAAGCAGGGAGGAGCGGTATGAAGAGATCTCAACTACATAAGTTTACCTACCTCCCAAATTGCCCAGACTCTACTTTTATCATCTATGAGCTACTGTTTCCACACCCAGAAATTACTTCCTGAATCTATTAGCAAAAGTGGATGGAAGGAGATCAGCAGTCACAAACTCTGGTCCAAGAGGAATAAGTCAGGGAGGGTGTCTCCCCTTGCCACTGGCAGAGGCATGGACATATTTCAAGAACATAATCTCTAGGTTCCAGTTCATTTTTTCCCACTGCAAATTCTATATCTGTGGCACCATTCTGAGATGCACATCAGAAGATACTTAAAGGATTATTAAAGAAGAATCGGATATAACTTTTCCAGCCTATTGCAGGCCCCTCCAGGAAGCATATCCCAAAAGGGAAAAAGCAGTATGTGCTTTTCTCTAAAGCAAGTAAAATTCTGGCTTGCAAAGCCTTCATATGGCATGCCCGGGGAGACCCGTCCCTTTGCCGGAATTTGAATTTGTTGATACAGGCATGCTAAGCGCGACAAATTAAAATACACAAACCAACCAACAAACAAAAGACTTTGTTTTAACAGTAACATTTGTTGAATGAATGAACAATGGATTATTTTATGACTGATGATAAGGCTAAATGTTTTGGCAAGAAAGTAAACAAGAATAAACAAAAAAGTCCTAAGATCGGATAAACATTTTCATCAAAGCCATTATAATATGGATCACCTAACAGAACAAAGTTTTGTCATTTCAATGCGTGATTCGCTAATAAATCAAGAACATGTGCACCTTTATTAATTTCTTTTAAATGTCTATATTAAGAAAAGTATTATTTCTTGCCTGGAAAGAAAACTTTTGGTGGAAGTAAATGATCGTACAAATTTATTATCATTCTACTAATAATTGACATAAAAAGAAATTTATCCCAGAGTAAATCGCCTTTCCAATCATGCTAAATAAATTCAGAGCTGCATTATTTGGAAATAAAAAATGAAGTGTTTTAAGTTGCAGAGAGCTTTAAATCTTTCAGAGAGGCCTGGCCAATTCCCTCCTCAGCCCCTGCCCCCATAATAATCTCTTTGGCCTCTCCTCTCAAATAGGACAACTTAGCCCCACCTGAAGGTTCTGCCTGGGTAGCTCTCAACCCTGATGGTACATTACAATCACTTATGGATCTTTCATAAAATACCTAACTTGCACTCCCCAAGAATGATGATGTAATTGCTTTGGAACTGGCCCATGCATAGGTATTTATAACAGAAGATTTAATGTGCAACCAGTGCTTGGAGGGCTCTGCCTCAACCCAGGAGTGTAGCTGCAGCCCACCCTGTAGGGTGGGAAGGCTGAAAGTCCCTCCCTAAATTCTCACAGGGCTCAGCATCCCATCTCTTAGTGGCTGGTCCTGCTATGACCTGCCACCCTGTCCCAGGTCTCAGGGTTCTGCCTGGTTTCAGAGACACTAATCCTAAATGATGGTACCTACATTTAGGGCTTGTTCCACCACCCTTATACACCCTTCTGTCTAACCCTGGCAGTGTCACAGGATGGCACATGGGGCTGCTGATGGGGGCAAAGGGGTTCCCATGGGCTTAGTCTCGAGCTTACCCTAAAAGAAGCCCTCCCTGCAAGCAGGTGGCCGTCTCTTCTCCCACTCATTTCCTCCATCACAGCTAAGGAGTCCTTAGTACCACACTAAGTGCTTGACCTACAGGACCTCACTGACCCCTCAGAACGGCCCCCGAATTCAGGCAACGCTGTGAGCACCACTTAAGTAATGACAGAAACTGAGGTGATGTCCTCGCCTCAGGCCACAGGGCCAGGAAGTTGCAAAGGTGAGACATGAACCCAACTCTGATATCAGACAGGGGCCATTGTCTTAGTCTGCTCAAGCTCCTATAGCACACCACCACAGACTGGGTGGCTTAAACAACAGAAATTTACTTCTCACAGTGCTAGAAGCTGCAAGCTCAAGGTGCCAGCAAATTTGGTGTCTGGTGGGGTCCACTTTCTGTTCATAGGCAGCCATCTTTCCACTGTGTCTTCACCTGCAGAAGGGGGAAAGCATCTCTCTGGGGCCTCTTTGTTAAGGGCACTAATCTCGCTTGTGAGGTCTCCACCCTCATGACCTAAGCACCTCCAAAGTCCCACCTCAAGATATCACATTGGGGCTTAGGTGAACATATGAATTTTGACGGGACACAAATATCCCGTCTGTAGCAGCCATGCTTCCAAACCCTTTGTGCTTGCTCTGTCCCAGGTACTGTGCTAAGCTCTGTACACAGATTTACACATTTTATCCTACCAGACCCCAAAAGGTTGGTCAGACGAGGAGACTGAGGCATGGACAAAGATATGCCATGTGGCCAAGGTCACAGAGCTAGTAAATGTCTGAGGCAGGAATTGAATCCAAGCCGTCTGGCTCTGGAGTCCACACTCTGGCCACTCAGCCCCATTCCCTTCTCAACCACCACACTAGGTTGTCACTGAGGTGACAGCAGCTGTCATCATTCTGAGGACCCTGCACAGCAGTAATGTGTGCATGTGGCTGCTTCTACCACAGGCTGAAGCCACTTGAATGTACTAACTTCCATCTCCTTTGAATCTAACAGTACCTAGCATAGAGGAGGCATTTAATAAGGAGCTGTTCAATCCACGTATCTATTCCTTCATTCAACTGACACTTTGTGTACCACCTTCTGTAGCTTTCAGGGATAGAAGGATGAAATGATCATGGTCCCTGTCTTTCGGGAGTTTATAAGTGCGGAGGCAGGGACACAGCTAACTGTCACAGGCCATGATGAGTGTGCCAACAGAGGTATGAAGAGGCACTGGGATGTGCTACCAGTGATTCAGTAGTAACAGAAAGCCCAGTGTCCCCTGCATGGCTCCACTGCCTTGTCTTCCACGGGCACCCAACCCAGAAAGTCTGCTACTTTTCTTAAAAATTTCCCAACACAGGGCTTCCCTGGTGGCACAGTGGTTTTGAGTCCGCCTGCCGATGTGGGGGATGCGGGTTCGTGCCCCGGTCCGGGAGTATCCCATGTGCCGCAGAGCGGCTGGGCCCGTGGGCCATGGCTGCTGGGCCTGCGCGTCCGGAGCCGGTGCCCCAAAACGGGAGAGGCCGCAGCAGTGAGAGGCCCGCGTACCGCCAAAAAAAAAAAAAAAATTTCCCAACACAAACAGCTATGCCAGAGCTGATGGCAAAGCACTGCAGTTTTGAAGTATGCAGCCCATGGTTGAGCCCTTTCTACTGCCAGCCCTGGGTTTCTCTAATCTGTCATTGTATATTTACAGTGATTGGCTCAATGGGCAGGGAATCGTGCTCCTTCAGTGCAGCCTGGTCTCGCTCACTGCTGGTATCTGTCACAGTGAAGCTGGTGCTGCCTGGTGGAAAAATGCCTGCACTGCTCTAGCTTGGAAAGGTCCCTTAGCCCACCCCGGAGGTAGAAGGAAAAATTCCATCCTTTGTTTCTCACCATATTGCCTACTACTAGAGGACTAGTATGAACTGCAAGAATTTAAGCTCCATGAACGTAGGGATATTGGACTGTTTTACTCACCACTGTATCCCCAGGGCCCAGAAGAGTCCCTGGTAAATACTGGGTGTTCAATAAATATCTGTTGAATGAATAAACAAATACCTATTTTTCTGCACGTTTGTTTTCTTGGGGACAGGGATGGCTTTTTATCTTTACCTAGCAAAGTGCCAGGCACATAGTAGATGCTTAATAAATGTGTCATGAATGAGTAGATGAATGGACAGGTGGACGGAGAAATAGAAAACTGTTCCAAGACAAAGAGACTCATCAAAACACAGACCCTGGGCTTCCCTGGTGGCACAGTGGTTGAGAGTCCACCTGCCAATGCAGGGGACACGGGTTCGAGCCCTGATCTGGGAAGATCCCACAAGCCGTGGAGCACCTAAGCCAGTGTGCCACAGCTCGTGAGCCTGCTCTCTGGAGCCCGCAAGCCACAACTACTGAGCCCAAGCACCTAGAGCCCATGCTCCGCAACAAGAGAAGCCACTGCAATGAGAAGCCCGCGCACCGCCGCAACTAGAGAAAGCCCGCACGCAGCAACGAAGACCCAACACAGCCAAAGACAAACAAACAAAAAAAACACAGAGCCTACTGAGAAATTACCATCAACAACTAGTTTTATTAAGAGAAAAGACAGGGCACTATCTCGCTTAATGGTTCTTTTCAACAAAATTTCCCTTCCCTTGAGCACACACGTGCATGCATGCCCACATGCACACGCCTGGTACACAGAACGTTAATGAATTATGTTAAGTCCACCTGGAAGACGTGAATTTGATTATGGACTGTGACCATAGTCACAAAGGCCAAAAGCTGATAAGCCAAAAACTGATAAGCCAAAACTGATAAGCAGACTATGGCATAAAGAAGTGTTTATCAAAGGTGGTCTAGGGTCCACCTACCTCAAATTCACCTGTAGATCTTGTTAAAAAGCAAGATTTCTGAGCCCTACTCCTGTCTATAGAATTAGAGTCTTTGGGGAAAGGCGCCCAGTAACTGGCAATTTTGACAAGCTCCCCAGGTGATTTGTATCCACATAAAATTTGAGAATCATAGGCATCTATATATATAGTCTTGAACTTGAGCTACTGCCAAGGATGTATCTGAAAGTTAGGGAAAGGGAACTACCTAGAAGGTAATGCAAAGGACTTTTTCCAGTGAGAACTCCCTCTTAGTGACTCAAAGACTCAAAATGTAGGGCATTATAGTTGATGCTATGTTACCTAAGAAACTTCTACTGGTCCAGGCCCAGCAAGATCTAAGACGACCTCCTCAAACTGGGTGACCTGTGCAGAGGTTGATACAGGAACTAGGTACAGAGGTGCAGGTAGGGTTACAGGGAAGCCACACGGGACGGGGAGGCATTGCAGGGCTAGGAGCCATGGGGACTTATTACTGGGGAGCTGCTACTACCCCAAGGCCTGAAGGGACAGTGGGGAGGAGCGGTTACTAGTATTTAATACTGAGAGGCTGGGTGGAGAGGGCCATTCTATGGGTCTGTGACCTCTGACGGAGAAAAGCAGCCAGCCTGCAGTGATGCTGAAGTGACAGAGATGGGAGAATAAGGTTCCCACCTTTACTTGGGGCCCTCTGTCAGCCCACTGCCAGTGTTCCCACCAGCCAAAGAAAGCAGAAGCCAGAGGACAAGCATGTTAATGGAATCACAGAGGTCCGCCTCCCAGGACCCAGAGGGACAAATGGAAGATGTCCAGCACAAACCCCCAAATCTCTGCAGAGAATTCGATCCTGACACTCTGTATCGGTGACTCCTCTGCCGGAGGGCAAGTGCCTCCAAATAATTAACAACTGGAAGAGCCATTCTATTATCACTCACAGTCCTAAGGTTAGTTTAGTGACAACGACAAAAACTGCAAACACTCCGCCTCTGCCTAAAATTGAGAGGGAAGCAGGCAGCAAAGAAACAAGAGGAGTTTTAGAGTTGAAGACCTTGTTGAGAATCCTGGGGCACTGGAGCCTCAAAACTGAATGTCTTTCTTAACTCTGAAATGGGTATAAATCAAGCCCCCTAACTCTGCCTACCTCGGAATGTCTGCCCTAATCATCACATGAGACATTGGGTCTTGTAGTGCCTTCCTAAAATTGCCAAGCCCTATAAAATGTAAGTTATAATTGCCCCCCTAAGTACAGTACAGATGTGCAAAATCCGAGCATGAGGAGGAGGGAGCAACCGATTCTGTTTTCACACTTGGATGATTTGTGCCCAAATCAAAGGCGAACCACAACATATGCTTTCGCGTGAGTTTCTGTATTTTTAGCACCGCGTTAGGGAGATGGGGTCCCTGGGATGTACTGAATCTGGCACCGTGGCGCAGCATGCCTCAGCAACTTGGAGGTGGGCTACGAACATATGTTTAACAGCCTTTTTCATGAACCCAAAAGGGGAAGAGAGAGGATGTCACTGCTTACTAAAATTGCGGCTACTTGAAGCATTTTCTACCTTTGATTAGCTTTCCTTTCAAAGTAAATGAATGGTGGGGGAGTGAAATGATCACTGGAAAAAAATGTCAAAAGACCCTGCTTTGCGATGCTGCCTTTGTCACCAGCTTAGCTCTACATCTTGAGGGTTGAAGCTAATCTGGAGTTTCCAAACTGTGACGGACGTGGGTGGCCCTAGGGTGATTTTTTTTTGCAGTTGTCTCAGGGCCTAACAGGAGGGTCCCTGAAGTTGAGGACGAGGAGGTGGTGCAAAGGGGCTGCTAGCTGAGAACCCCTTCCCAGGTCTACCAGTTTCATACAGTGGAGTTATGGGTGGAATCTCACTTTTAAACAGGTTCTCACTGCCTAACATACAACACAAACGAGCAAAAAGAAAACACTTAAAGCAGATGACCTTTAAGATCCCTTAAAATGTAATACGAGACAGATTTATGAACTCCATCACATCTCGTTGCATTTGGAGCCGTGAAGCCAGCAGCATTTGCCCAAATCTCCCTTCCAGTCTAAAGCATGAACCAACGTACCGAATGAAGCTACAAAGTAAGAATCATCTACTCAGAGTGAAATTCATACTATGGCTCACAGGCAGGTTTGTAATAAATATTTTTTACAACAAAGGTAGACTGGGTCTCCTGCCCCAGGAACGGCTTAGCTGCTTTAGTGAGAGTTTGATCACTGCCTGTTAGCAACTGCCCATGGCTGGAAACAGGGGAGCCAACCTCCATCATTCAACAAAGCGGCGCCCCCAGGGAAACACAAACGATGCTGTCTGCATGCTCACCAGCTGCAACAACCACCTCCCACATTATACAAATGAGGACAGACTCAGCATCAGTCACTGGATAAAGTTTAATCTCCAAGTTACACATCAAATATGATTTACCACTCTCTCCATTTTGCAGACAGGGAAACAGACACGGAAGCAAGAAATCAAACCTTCGTGTTGAAATTCAAGGACTTGCTTTAGAACTCCATCACTCACGAACGCCTGATTTGGGGTCAGTTATCTCACCATTCTGGTCCCAGTTTTTCCAGTTGCCAAATGGAAACGGTGACATTACTTCACGTGTGACGCCACGTGAAGTTCTTAGAAAAGAGCTTGGCGCGTAGAAAGCACTCCGTTAATGCTGGCTATCGCTTTTATTATTTTAGTTGTCAATAAGTTAATACGTGCCAAGCACTTTGCAGAGTTTGGACAGACCATCCAACAAACATTTACTCAGCACCTACAAGGTGCTAGACACCATTCCTATTTCATGTAATGCCACAACAATGCTGTGAAGTAGGTATTATTATCTCCATTGTACAGATATGAAAATTGAGCCTTAGAGAAATTAATAACAACTAAAGAGTAAAATCGTCTGACCCAAAACAAAGCTTTAGCTTTTCTTGAGGCTGTTGTTAAGCTGATCTGGTATTATGTAAGTAAGTTACCTAGCCCAGAATAGGTCCTAATAAACAGTGGCTACCATCATTAACAGAATCATTTATGTTACCACACTGGTTAGTATGCTGTTTCCCAAATATCAATCAATCATATACCTATTTCTGTACTTTTAACACCTGTGTCTTTACATATCAATTTTTTTATTTGGTATAGATTTACGCTACTGTAAAATGGGGGAACAATTTTTACAACACTCAAAAACTATACCTATGTTATTTATATGTCTTAGCACCTCAGAAAATCCTTGTGGGACTTTTAAAAAATTATCTCTCGATCTTAAAAATTTTAGGCCAGTCAGCTTATGTTTCTGAAATGTGAGGAAATTAATTTATTACAGCTTTTAAAAATGACTTTTGCCATGCTCTATATATGTAAAAGAAGTCTTTAATAGTTGTTACCACAGGATGATAATCGACACATTAACTTCTGATAAAGTGATTTGTCTAGATTTTTTTTACTTGAAGTACAGTTGATTTACAATGTTGTGTTAATTTCTGCTGTACAGCAAAGTGATCCTACATACTGAATATTTTTTAATAAGTGATCAGCATTTGAGATAATTCAGATAAACTTCGTGGCACAAAGCCTGAAACACAGTAATAGTGATAATAATAACAATGTGTTTACTATTATTATTATTATTGTTGCATGTCAGCACTAGGGATACAAAGGTGAAATAGCATAGGTCTCTCTGCTCATACAGGGCTAAGTCTAGTGGGGAGACACATAAACCAGCGCCAAGCACGCGAAGGAACATTTTACAGCAGGAGCTAAGATGTGGGTCTGGCGAGAATAATCAAGAAAGGCTTCACACAACCTACGTGTCCATCGACAGATGAATGGATAAAGATGTGGCACATATATACAATGGAATATTACTCAGGCATAAAAAGAAATGAAACTGAGGTATTTGTAGTGAGGTGGATGGACCTAGAGTCTGTCATACAGAGTGAAGTAAGTCAGAAAGAGAAAAACAAATACCATATGTTAACACACATATATGGAACCTAAAAAAAAATGGTTCTGAAGAACCTAGGGGCAGGACAGGGATAAAGACGCAGACGTAGAGAATGGACTTGAGGACACGGGGAGGGGGAAGGGTAAGCTGGGACGAAATGAGAAGCGGCAGGGACATATATACGCTACCAAATGTACAACAGAGAGCTAGTGGGAAGCAGCTGCATAGCACAGGGAGATCAGCTCAGTGCTTTGTGACCACCTAGCGGGGTGGGACAGGGAGGGTGAGAGGGAGACGCAAGAGGGAGGGGATAGGGGGATATATGTACACTATAGCTGATCCACTTTCTTGTACAGCAGAAACTAACACACCGTTGTAAAGCAATTATACTCCAATAAAGTTGTTAAAAAAAGAAAGGCTTCACAGAGGAGGTAGCCTTGATTTACAGCACGCAGGATGAAGAGGACTTTGTCAGATACACAATTAAAGGGCACTCCCAGCAGAGAGGCTGTCTAGGTCCTCCTCCAAACCCCACCCCTAGTACAGGCGTAACAGCCTGCAGATTACATCTGAAATGCAAAGAGTTGATGACTATGAATCTCCTATACTTCCTCCAAGTTTCCGGTTCACCCCTCTCCTAAAATATTTTCATTCCAGAGACTTCCAGAGAGAGAAGGGTGAAGAGAAAGAGAACCTAGAGCTATTGCAAAGAAATACAACCTTGAGTTCCTTTGTCATTCCCGAAGGGATGCTTCTACGCAACAGGCTCATCACCTGCAAAATTCCCGCGAGGAGCTGATTCTTAGTTATGCACAAGCAGAATAGTATTCAGAGCATCTTCACATGGTTGCTTTTATAACTCAAGAAAGACTGCTCTGATTTAGCTTATCTTTCCAATTCAAACTCGGAAGATAATGGAACAAATGGACACGGGTACCTGTCACATGAGAGGGAAACAGAAACGCAGGAAACAAGCCTTGGGTAATCAATCCAGGCTTCTCACATCTAGGCACGGAGATGGTATAATCATTTTGGAGGCCAGAGCATAAAGCATAAGGTTCTTGAGTATTTTTATATAGAAGACGTTACTCTTAAAACACTGATGATGTGTCAACGTCTGTAGATTAAGTACTGCCTGTATCGCGGAGTTGTACACGTCACTCATGCAGATCGCTCACTGTGTTCTCGCTTGCTGTCTGTCTTTACAGGTCCAAGAAGCATCCCCACCTCAGCCTAGCAAAGCTTTTAATGGAAAATTTTTATGAGGAAAACAGTCTCCCCACTATTTTCTCCCGCACACACCATCTGCCTTGGCTTGCCTGCCATGCACAGAGGCTTCAAAATCCACTGAAATAAATCTGTGGTGTCTGTATAAGCAAGTCTCAAAAATTACGACTTTACAGCTCCTCGGCCCCTACCAACCCCTTCATATTAACAATTGGGCATTGCTTTCAAGATTTCCCTCAGACCTGATAGTGTGAAATTAAATTTTTAGCTCACTGCTTACCCAGATCTAACACTAGCCCCTGGTCCTGGGATGCCCTAACCCAGAGAGTTTCCCAAGACGAGATGCTAAAGGCAGATACGGCTGCTTCTTGTAGGTTCCGGCAAAGAATCTGCTGGATGGCACTTTTTTTGTGTGTGTGGTACACGGGCCTCTCACTGTTGTGGCCTCTCCCGCTGCGGAGCACAGGCTCCGGACGCGCAGGCTCAGCGGCCATGGCTCACGGGCCCAGCCGCTCTGCAGCATGTGGGATCTTCCCGGACCGGGGCACGAACCCGTGTCCCCTGCATCGGCAGGCGGACTCTCAACCACTGCGTGGATGGCACTTTTGTTTGTTTGTACAGAGGAACGGAACACGTGCACTGAGGCTGAGGTTTTTAATTACGTCTCTAAAGTATACAGGGCGTCATAATGCTTTCATTCTCCTTTGCCCGTCTCGGCCAAGAGACACACCCACACTGCAACCCACTTTATCCGAGGATGAACCAATAGGAGACTTGCTGTGCGTGGCTGGGAAGATCAATGACAAACCAACATCCTCACACATCAGCAAGGAGGAAACATAGAGGGGTGGCTGACAGTCAGGTTAGAGATCCCGCTCTGCTAATCACCTACTCTGAGCCACTGGCCAAGTGGCTTCACCTTGCCGAGTCTGTTCCCTCTTAATGAGGATGAATCCTTACCTCTCTATGCTGATAGGAGGTTCACTCGTTCATTCTTTCAGCAAATATTTACTGAGTGCTGTATTAGTTTTCTACTGCTACCCTAACAAATTACCACAAATTTAATAGCTTCAAACAACACAACTGTAATTATGTTCAGTGCTGTAGAAGTCCCAACAAAGGTGTCACCGGGCGAAAAGCAGTTGTAAAGAGGGCTACATTCCCTTCTGGAGCCTCTAGTGGAGAATTCATTTCCTTGCTTTTTTCTAGCTTCTAGAGGCCGCTGATTCCTTGGCTTGTGGCCCCTTCTTACATCTACAAAGCCAGCAATGGCAGGCTGAGTCCTTCTCATGCTGCCATCTCTCTGGTTCTCTGCAGCCAGGTACATTCTCAGCTTTTAAGGACTTGTGTGATTAGATCGAGCCCACCTAGATAATCCAGGATAATTTGCCATCTCAGGGTCCTCATCTTAATCCTATCTGCAGAGTTCTTCTGCCATATAAGGTAACTTACTCACAGGCCCTGAGAAGTGAGGCATGGAAATCTTTGGGGGCCGTTATTCTGCCCACCACAAACACACACTCTATACATACATCAGTGACCAAAAGGAAAATGCCTGCTTGAGACAGTAAACATCCTAGTGGGTGGGGACAGACAATAAACGTTAAAAAAGAAGCAAAGTATTCAGTATGTTAGAAGGTCTGAGCACTGTGGAAAAGACATAAGCAAAAGAAGGTAAAGAGGAATAGGAGTGTCAGGGCCGGGGGACAGATTAGCATTAAAGATGGTGGGAATATATATTAGAGGGTGGAATGCATGAAACTGAGATCACGAAAGGGCTGCAATTATTGGGAAATTATAAGATCATTAATTTTCAAAAATGTAGTTAGAGGGCCTAGCAGATACTAGTTTCTTTTTCCCTTCCAACGGTGATGATTCTCCTAAGAACCCTGGTTAAAGTCTGTCCCTCTGATTCTTAGGGTGGGGTATCTTGGCCCAGGAGGCAACAAGCTTTGTAGCACAGTGAAGAGTGCAGAGGTCCAGCTCTGCAAGTTACTGGCTTGGAGACCTGGAGATATCATTTTCCCTGTCCAGACCTCAAAGTTTTCATAGACTGATTGGCAATTACCCCTGGACCCTCACACTATTTGGAGAATAAAGAGCAGTAAGTGTAATCAAAACAGTGTGGTAGTAGCATAAAGATAGACCAAAAAAATGGAGAGGCCATAAATAAACCGTCGCATACATGGTCAAACGATTTTGGACGAGTTCCAAGACCATTCAGTGGGGGGAAAGATAGTCTCTTCAACAAATAGTGTTGGGAAAATTAGATATCCATATGCAAAAGAATGAACTTGGACCCTTACCTTACACCATATCCAAAAATTATCTCAAAATGGATCGAAGACCAAAAGGCAAAACTGTGAAAATTTTAGGAGAAAACACAGGGGAAATTTTTCATGACATTGGATTTGGCAGTGGTTTCTTGGATATGACACCAAAAGCACCGGCAACAAAAGAAAAAGAACGGATAAATTAGACCGCATAAAAATGTAAAACTTCTGTGTATCAGAGGATACCAACGACAGGGTAAAACTGCATGGGAGGAAATATGTACAAATCATATATCTGACAAGGGGTTAATATCCAGAATATATTAAGAATTCATATAACTCAACAACAAAAAAACCACAAATAACTGAATTTAAAATGGGCAGAGGACTCTGGAGATTTCTTCCAAAGAATACATATGAATGGTCACAAAGCGTATAAAAAGACGTTCAACATTACTAATCATTAAAAAGATGCAAATCAAAACTGCAGTGGGGTATCACCTCACGTCCACCAGAATGGCTACTGTCATAAAAACACATCACAAGTACAGGCATGGATGTGGAGAAATTGCAACCCCTGTGCATTACTGATGGGTACATAAAATGGTTCAGTTCCTATGGAAAACAGCATGGTATTCCTCAAAAAATGAGAAATAAAACCACCATATTACCCAGTAATTTCAATCCTGGGTACATATCCAAAAGAAGTGACACCAGAGTCTTGGGGAGCTATTTGTACGCTCACGTTCATCTCGGCATTATTCACAAATAGCCCAGCGGTGGAAGCAACCCAAGTGTCCAACAGTGGATGAATGGATAAACAACACGTAGTATGCACATACAGTGGAATATCGTTCAGCCATAAAAAAGGAAATTCTGACATATTCTACAACATGGAAGAAACCTGAGGCGATTACGGTAAGTGAAATAAGCCAGTCCCCACCCCCCCAAAACACGAATACTATATGATTCCACTTACATGAGGTACCTAGAGTCCTCAAATTTATGGAAACAGAAGGTAGAATGGTGGTGGCCGGGGGTGGGGGAGGGGAGAAATCAGGAGTTGTTATAATGAGTACAGAGTTTCAATTTTGCAAGAGAAGAACTAGAGATTGGCTGCACAACACCGTGAATATCCTCAGCACTTATGAAGTGGCTGGGGTGGCAAATTTTATGGCATGCGTGTTTCACCACCATAAATTTTTTTAATTTATAAAGCAGTAATGTAAGATCAGTAAGGAGGTACGTGTAGGATGTTTGTAGAGCACCGTTAGAAATGTAAGCACTGCCTCCATGCTATGATGTGCTCCTTGATGAGAAGTGACAGGTTTTATTAAGAAGCACACACCCCCTCCCAGATCTTCCATGATGAACAGCACACAAAATGGGGTGCCTGCCCACGGTCCAGAGGAGCCGCAGGACACCATTTCTCAAGGTTTCTGTGGCAGACTGTGTACTCCCCCTGGCCAGATGAAGTACTAATGGAGTGGCTATTATTCAAACCCTGCAAATCAACACACATAAAATATGGTACTATGTTTTGAAACAGGAGACTCAGGGCAACCTTGAGTTTAAATGTTTCACATAAAATTCTTCCTTGGATTTGTGTTAGCTCCTTTCAGTTCTTCCAGATTTCACGGGCAGGGACCTGGCTAAGCCTGTGTAAAACAAGATGTGTGGCTGAATTTAGCTTCACAAGCTCATTTCTCTGTGCAGGTTCTGGGTGTGAGAAACATCACTTCTCGGATTATCTGTAACACATTCATTCAACAAACATTCACTTAGCAACTACCATATGCCAGCTCTTAGCCAGGTAAATAAGACATAGCCTCTGCCTTCCAAGAGACTCAGTGGAGTTGAGGGGTCAGAGACAAAAACCTGTGATTACATTTCAAGGTGTGCAAAATCCAGAGGCAGAGACAGCATGACACACTCCAGGAAAGAGTAAACAGCTCAGTAAGGGTGGAATTCAGGCTTCAAGGCAGGGAAGGAGAAAGAGAAGGGGCCAAAAAGCTACTGGATTAGAACACAGTGCAATTGAGCTCTAGCCACATGGCAGTGTTTCCCATTAAAGACGTCCTCAAAATGGCAAGGTGCCGTGGAGACGGCCCCCTGGTGCTTCATTCATCACTGATTCTATTTTGCTTCCAAAGAAACGGATGGTTCATAGATCGCTCCCTTTGGGAGGTATTTATCGGTGTCCTCAGCCTCCTCTTGAGAGATGCACATTCCAGAGAGTTAAGAGCACAGGTTACAGTCAGCAACAGTCAAGGTTTTGATCCGAACTCTGTCACCCATTGGCTATGAGGCCTTGGGTGAGTGACTGAACTGCCCAGTGTCTATATATACAGTATAACGAGGGAAAAAAGGATGGCTCCTATCTCATTGGATTGTCGTGTGGTTTACAAGAGGAAATCGGTGTCAAGTGCTTAGTACACAGTAAGCACTTCATAAATGGTATGGATGGTATTCATCCATCTATTCATTCTTTCATCAGACATTTAATAGGCACTGTTCCAGACACCAGGGGTTAAAGATAAATAAAGCACAGTCCTCAGTCCTCAAAAGCCCTCAGGCTAGTGGGTCAGATAGACATAAATACACAGGATGACAGAATGTCAAATGCCTGGCACCAGGTCATCTCACTAGGAAAGCAAGAAACAGATTTGAAATGAGGTGTCTGCAACTAAACCCATAATCCATCAGCTATATTCACCGCATCCTGCGGAGCTATATTCACCGCATCCTCTTTCTCGCATCATACAACAGGTTCTAAACAAAAGCTTCAGAGGTTTACTTGCTGTCCATTTCCAGATATATCGATGACCCGCTGGACAACCCTCCCAACCAGGACCCTTCCCCTGACGCAGTGAAGACCTCATATCTGTGCATACATCTTCCCTTACGTGTTTCTCCTTGTGGGGTACATGCATTCATAAATGTGATTATTTCCCCTTCTGAGCAAATAAACCTTGAGATCAGACGTCTTTCAACAAAGATGTCCCTCCACCCATCCACCTGACGTCTGTTAAACAACAATCCTGTCCTTAGACGATTCTTCTCCTACTGACCAACCGTGCAGTCCCGATTCACCCATCACCCTAGACAGCCTTGTTCCTTGTGCTAACATTGTAACAGGCTTCTCCTCTGCCGGAGCTCCATGGGTCTTTTGTATTTCATGCTATTTGTGCTCCCGGGTCCGCGTGCAGGTTTTTGTTCCCACAGTGATGTGATCTCCTTGAACCCCTCAAGGCTCCTCTGTACCCGCTTCTTCTTTCTCAGGTTGCCTCTGACTGCCCACCAGCTCCATCCCACGGTCCAGGCTCCCTGCCCTCTTCTGTATCTCCTATATCTCTCCACCTTCTGCAACTCAGGTCCTACCTACACTTGGCCTATCATCTCCATCTGCTTTAGTCTCTACCTCCGTCTTTCTCTGAAGGCTCCTCCCCCTTCCCCTTTCTTTCCTCTTCTGTGCATTTCAGACAGAGACAGCCCTCTCTGTTTTTTGGTTTTTTGTGTTTTTTTTTGCCGTACGCGGGCCTCTCCCTGTTGCGGCCTCTCCCGTTGCGGAGCACAGGCTCCAGACGCGCAGGCTCAGCGGCCATGGCTCACGGGCCCAGCCGCTCCGCGGCATGTGGGATCCTCCCGGTCCGGGGCACGAACCCGTGTCCCCTGCATCGGCAGGCGGACTCTCAACCACTGCGCCACCAGGGGAGCCCGAGACAGCCCTCTCTGAAGTGAGCAAGTGAGTCTAGCTCCCCATCGGCACAGCTCATTTCCCCTTCTGCTCTTCTTCTTACGACTCTTGTTTATCCCTCATTACTGTATCACTCTCCTTCTCTGTGACCCTCAATCTTGCATCTCCACCGAATCCCACTCCCCCTCACAAAGTTCTCCTTCTCCTACCCACTCTGAAGCCTCAACAACATTATTTCAAAATGTGTCACTGGCTCTGCTTTGCTCCCTCTTTTCACCGGTGCCCTTGAAGCTGTTCCAGCTGTGCTTGCCTCATTTTTATGTCATCCTTTTAGAAAAACTTTCAAAGATATTCTCTTTTACGCCCCAAGGGTAATAATCAATTCGTGCTTCAACTCTTCATTTTATTTTAAATAGGAGGCATAGTTGGAACCTCGTTTTGTGCACCCCAAACACACACATCCTCTCCTCGCCATTCCTGTTGTCACTATCTTGGCTCTGGTCCTAATTATTTCTCTCCTACGCCCTTCACCCA
This sequence comes from Monodon monoceros, assembly GCF_005190385.1. Taxonomy (NCBI): domain Eukaryota; kingdom Metazoa; phylum Chordata; class Mammalia; order Artiodactyla; family Monodontidae; genus Monodon; species Monodon monoceros. The sequence continues at coordinate 132,885,033 of NW_021703774.1, read as the reverse complement.
CATCTCTGACTTATTTTTTGTCACTTTCCATCTGCCCTTCACACCCTCTACTTGAGACTGGTTCCAAAAAGCAAATGTGATCAATTAACTCCCCAGATTTACAAGGCTCCAATAGCTTCCTGTGACTTTCAGCACAGAGTCTAAACACTCCAGGATGGAACGCAAGGCACTATTGGGATCTGGTCCCTGCCTACGACTGCAAGCTCACATCCTCTACTCACCACCATCTAAGCTCACTGGAGACAGTAATATGGGACCACTCCGTGGGTACAACCAGAGGAAACACATTATGGTAGTTCATGCTGCCATGCATCTAATATGATGTTCTTGTGTTGGGAATGCCCATTTTGGGTAGATAGATAGATAGATAGATAAACTCCAATTATCTTTTCTCTTTGATCCCATTATCCTTCTAGCCTCAAGCCAACAGAAGTAACAAAGAATAGAGGGAGGGAGGGAGAAGTGACACAAGGAGACAGAGAACAAGCAACTGCACAGTATACTCAGATAATTTCTTCACCGACAGATAATTTCTAACCCTGTATCAATTATAACTAAATTGTTCTTCAAATGAAATGGAAGGCGGGTAACTAGCCCGATACTTCCCTGGACACAGTCATTTGGATACCCAGCTGTCCCCATATAAACCAGCATGACAATAAGAACAATAAAAATAATAGCTAATATACCATACTCCGGAAAACGTCCGAGTTCTTTACCTACGTTAACTCGTAAATGGTGAGGAGGCACAAACAGCTTATTTGCTCAAAGCCGTACAGCTTTTCGTGGAGGGCCAGAGTGCAAACCCCAAAGCCAAGGCTCTTAACTGGCAGTACACCAATACTGCCTCTGTGATCTGCTATTTTAAACAGTACTATTAACACATACCAAACTTTCTTCAACAGTCTCATTACAGACAATGAAGGTTTGGGCCCCGCACAGTCCTCTTAAATAGACCGTAACATTCTTCCAGAAGCACATCAGAGTGAAAAGAATACAGAGTTTGAATCAGAAGGCCTGATGGGATTCAAGTTCTATCTATGTTACTCAGTAGTCGTGCGGCCTTAAGGCAAATCATTTAACTTGGTCCTCAATTTCCGCCTGTAATGGAGATACTAACACCTACCCTCACAGGGATGCTCCAAAGTATAAATGAGATAAAGTCTATAAAAATATGTTGCAGAGGCACTCATTTCAATTCTAGTAGTTCTCGTCGGACACCAAAACATCCATGATTATTTTCCTGATATGAACATCACCTGGAGCTCCTTAATTCCTGGACACTGAAGTCCTGCAAGCATCTGCCCTGAATTTTATCCCCAATGGTGCGAATAATCAGAGCCCTGGCATGTAGCTTTTTCTGGACCACAATGTCTTATCCTGTATGAAGTTACTTCTCCTTTCAAATCTTCCCTCGAAAGGGGCCTGTAGAGATGATTTCAGCTCCCCCCGCAAGAATGAGATAAGGAGAAATCAAAGAGAAAGAGAAAGAAAAGCCAGCTTTGGTCCTTTTCATTTCATTTTTCAACCTATCATGACCTGCATAATTTTCATTTTTTCTGCTGTATTTTCCCTCTTCTCCCAACTCCCTGTTCACAAACTGTTACCATGCTTACTACAGTCCTAGCTAATACCATTAAGGAAGTCTGCTTTCAGGGTATCCAAATTCCCAGCTTGCTTTCTCCAGCTGGGGCTATTTTTCCTTCTACATCCTCACCCCCCATGGCTCACATAAACATCTCAGTGGCATCCTCCCAACCTCTAAGGATCCATACGATCACTTCCTGTAAATAATTTAAGTCCTTCAGCCATGTTGCTGGTAACCATGCTTTTCCTCCAGCTGTGCAGGAGAAACTCACTGATCCTTACCACAGCCAGCCAGTGACAGAGCTGGGATTTGAACCCAGGCTCCCTGCCCACAACCAAAGCTCATTCCAGAATAACACACTACTCTACATTCTTAGTTCCAAGAATGTTCAGTAATTCACAAGTATTCAATAGCCCAGTACTATGCTTGGTACTGGGGATGCTGTAAGAGGCAAGAGGGATACAAAATACACTCAGAGAGGTATGAACAAAGAAGAGGATGCAACAGAGCCATCTGACGGTTCTTCATCATGTATTCTGTGGCAAGGATGTAGCACTAATGAATACAGTAACTCACAGGTGTTGATTATAGAATTTATCATATGTAAGACAATCAAAAGGAACAATCAAGTCATGGTGTCCACTGCTGTATCCTCAAGATCTAGCTCCCTGCTTGGCATATGCGAGGCATACTAAAAATATCAATTAATTGATGCTTTCATGGACTTAGTTAAGCTTGAATCTCTAAGAGCATGGGTCCTGAACATTTCGTGGTTCATTTATTTATTTAACAACCATCTTTTACTGAACATTACTATGTTGGGAAATGTTACTATAATGACCCCTGAGATATCTTGATGCTAGCAGGTAAAAATAACTTTCTATAAGACATCTGAAGCCATTTCTCGACGCGTGCATTCTACACAGGCAGATGAATATATACATACACGTATACACAGAGGATGCCACTTTATGTTCCTGGAACACTGCATTTTTAAAGTAATGTAGTGTTCATGCCCAAAGTAACCCTGATCACAGTTCTTATCGATTGCCTCTCTTCGATAAATTTAGTTTGTATCAGGCTCTTGGAACAAAAAAGAAGGGAGGAATTCATTCTGCCCAGTGGTGTTTCAGAAAACAGAAAAGATATTTTTGTTGGGTCTTGAAAGTCGAGTACAAGTGGTGAAGAAGGGAAAGAAGGCCGGGAATGTACTCCCTTTATATGGAACAGCACTTCCAAACCCTGATGTGTGAGAGGCATGTTCTAGAAGCAGCCAGAAGACCCATGTGGTTCAAGGAAAACTGCATGTGGGCCTGGGGAGGCGGAGGTGAAGACAAGGGGATGTCTGTGAAGTCCAAGGAGCACTGTGCTAGCCTGTAAACCAGCGAGGCCTGTTCTTCCAGACGAGAGTCTGGTGCTGGGGGAAGAGCAAAGGCCCTGGGGCGGCACCCCGGGGCTGCACAGTCAGGACCAGCCACGGCCCCCCTGTGTGACCTCTGGCAGGCTAACTCCTCAGCCTTAGTTTCTGATACAAAATTCAGATGATAATTATAGTATCTAACTCATCGGGTTGTTGTGACAGCTAAATGAGCATTTAGAATCATGCCCGATGACTCAATACTAGCAGTAATGATCCATCTATAAGCAAAGCCATTACTGCCCGAGATTCACTAAAAGGACTTTTGGTTTTCCCAAAGTTCCACATCAGCGTAAGGATCTGATTCAGGCGACCATTTCAGAAACTGCCTGTTAACTGGTGCTTATACTGATTATCAAGGAGATAGATCCTCCGCAAACTCCAGCCTGTGGGCCAAACCTGGCCCGCTGCCTGTTTTTGTTAAGTTTTACTGGAACACATTCATTCGTGTATTGTCTATGGCCACTTCTGAGCTACAGTGGCAGAGTTGAGGAGTTGCAACAAAGACCCTATGGCCTGCGAGGCCGAAAATATTTACTATCTGGTTCCTTTCAGAAAAAGTTTGCTGGCCCCTGAGACAGATGACTGAATGATATAGAGAGAGAGATGACATCCATATATATACGGTACATGAGAGAGAAATTCTCTCTATCCAGAATCCAGAATCTTGATTCAAGAACTTGCTACTGAGCCTTTCCTGCTCTGGCTGCTCTCTTAGACAAGTAGTTCTCAATGTCCCACCCTCTTGTGGTGTGCTTATATGAGTGGGTTTATCTGTCAGCCTTTATCAAAGGTGGTACAGAGAGAGGACAAAATTGAGAACACTGCCTTAGATCTCAGCAGATTATTCGAGCCAACCCAGGTACAGCTTTATTCAAAGTAATCATTTCACTAACACAGGTTGAATTACTTTCCCCTTTTTCTATCAGACCAACGTCAGACCCAGTGGGCCTTGTGTTGCCAAGACAAACTGCTGAAGGCAGAGAGCCTTGCAAACCAATAGAAACACATGGCTACATTAGCCTCTAGTCCTGAAGTACAAAAACCGCCTTTGTGGTTGTCTGAAATACAAGAGATCTCAATCGCTGTTTACTGAACCTTAAACCTCGACAAAATAGGTTACTTTTAGGTCCTGAACTGACTTCCAATTTATCCTTTCCTTAAGGAACTACAAAAGAGATTGAGCTGGATACACCACATCACTTTTGTTATGTTAGAATTAGGGATTAGAGCAGAAGCAAATGCTTTTTTTTTTTTTTGGCTGCATCGGGTCTTCGTTGCTGTGCACGGGTTTTCTCTAGTTGCAGTGAGCAGGGGCTACTCTTCGTTGTGGTGCACGGGCTTCTCATTGCGGTGGCTTCTCTTGTTGCAGAGCACAGGCTCCAGTACTTGCAGCACACGGGCTCAGTAGCTGCGGCACACAGGCCCTAGAGCATGTGGGCTTCAGTAGTTGCAGCACGCAGTCTCTAGGGCACACGGGCTTCAGTAGTTGCGGCACGCGGGCTCAGCAGTTGTGGCTCGTGGGATCTAGAGCTCAAGCTCAGCAGATGTGGCGCACGGGCTTAGGCGCTCCGCGGCATGTGGGATCTTCCCAGACCAGGGATCGAACCCATGTCCCTGCACTGGCAGGCGGATTCTTAACCACTGCACCATCAGAGAAGTTCGCAAATGCTTTTCAATGAACCTTCTCTGCAGATGCCTCTGGAAAACAGAGGTTGACCATGCCCTCAGAGCAGTATGTTCGAAATGGTTTCTGTGGACACTATTTTAATAGGTGTTCTGTAAGAACAGGGAGGGGTCCCATGTCTAGAAAAGCTCAAAACATTGTTTTAAAACGTATTTCTAATAAGGACCTGCTGTATACAGCAGGAGTTCTCTGAGTTCTCTTTAACTTGTGCATCATGAATCTCCAAGAGGAAGAGAGCATGAGGAGTTTCTCAAACTTACTTGATCAAAGAAAGCCTTTATGGGTCTGATTTTTCTTGGAACGTAGGTTAGGCAACATGGTCTTTAGATTACAAAAAAGCTTCCTGAGAGATGTGACCTACTTTAGATACTCTCTTAGAAAGCAGCTACTTACTAAAAATTAGTTGTTTTTTGCCATTCTGCCTGTTAAAGGAGCAAAGAATTACTAACATCCATGTTAAATTCTATATTATCACTCAGCCACGGGAGACAACTTCTATGGAGGTGGGATTCACAAACCTCAGTCTTGCAAACTGGCTCTCAGCTATCAACCTGGATGTCACAGACCATGGGTAACTTAAAAAAGGAATAAATGTCCCTTGAGCCACTACTGCAAGCCAAGAACTGTTTGACATATGACATTGCATTTAATCTCCAGAACAACCCTGCAACGTAAATATTGCCATTTTGCAGATGAGGGAATTGGAGGCCAGAGAGTAACCTTCCCAACTATAAAATAACTAGCATTGAAGCCATGTCTGTCTGGTTCAATCTGTTCTCAGGTCTCCATACGAATTATCCCAAGCACTTTTTAAATTTACTTTTTTATGAAGTATAGTTGATTTACAATGTTGTGTTAGTTTCAGATGTACAGCAAAGTGATTCAGATATATATATATATATATACACACACACTTTATCAGATTCTTTTCCCTTATAGGTTATTACAAAATACTGAGTATAGTTCTCTGTGCTGTACAGTAGGTCCTTGTTGGTAATCTAGCTTATATGTAGTAGTGTGTATCTGTACAAGAGAATTCTCTGTGATGATGGAAATGATAGGTATCTGTGCTGTCCATTAGCTCTACTAAGGTAGCCACTAGCCACGTGACAGGACTGAGCCCTTGAAATGTGGCTAGTGTGACTCAGAAACTGAGTATTTTATTTTAATTAATTTACATTTAAATATCCACAGGTGTTCCCCTGACTACCATACTGGAGAGTATAGATCTGTAGCATTCTTTTCTTAAGTACAGAGGCTCTTTGACTCAATTTTCAGAAACACCAAGTTTCTGAAAGATAGTTTTCTGCTATCAACCTCTGGTTTTACTTTTCATCATTAAGCAAGGAGCCAACAGATCCCAAGGACAGGGGTCAGAGAGCGAATGGGTGTGGGGAAGCTGACTGGCAAACAGAGTGGAGAAGTGAAAGTAGAAAATGTGGGTAAGATAGAACACAAGCTAAAGGAAGAAAGCAGGTTAGGGAGATTCCTTGTTGGGCCAAACCAACCGAAGCATTTTAATAAGCCATAAGGTGGCTAGGCAAAAACACAGCAAGATCAAAGCACCCAAAGGTCTGGGGTAACTCAGAATATGTCCAGGGCACTTCAGTGGGCTCTGAGACACCATCTTACACTTCCCTCATCCCACTTGCTGTCACTGAAGCATAAGAAAAGCTTGGACACTTAAAACGTTAGACACAGGTTTTGGAGAAATCCATTTAACCTCGCATCTCTATGCCAAACAAGCCAGGTGAGTGATGCACAGTTGTGTCATGAAGCACTTTTAGGTGTAAGGTGCCAGATTCTCTGGGACCCTTTGGGAAGCTGTATCTTTTTTCAACTCTTCTTGCTAATTTTTTTTTTTTTAATATTTATTTATTTTGGCTGCACTGGGTCTTAGTTGCAGCATGCGGACTTCTTAGTTGGGGCATCCAGGCTTCTTAGTTGCGGCATGTATGCGGGATCTAGTTCCTTGACCAGGGATCGAACCCGGGCCCCCTGCATTGGGAGCTAAAGGAAGCCTTACCCACTGGACCACCAGGGAAGTCCCTTCTTGCTAACTTTTGACACAAATCCTAGGACTCCATGTTTGGAAAAAAACAGTTTTAGTTGTTAATTTCGCATTTTGATCATGTGAATGGTTGGTTGCTCTTTGACTTAACGATTTTAGCAATTCATCATCAGAGATACCATGCTGACTCTAGAAATGCAAGCCAGCACAGAGGTTAAGAACAGGAGCTTTGAAATCACACTGTCTGGATCCAACACGGGTTCTGCCACTTAATGGCTATGCGACATTGACTGTGTACTAGTACTTAACCTAAGCCTCTGTCTCTTCATCTACAACATGGGGACAAGAGTGGAATCTGCCTCTTAGGGATGTTCTAACTGCTCACATAGAGCCAGACTGCAAACACTTGTTAGTAAGTCAAGGACCTGGCTCCTCTAATAACCCTGAACAAGTCATCTGTCCATACCAAGTCAGTGGGTTTTTTAATCTATAGAATGACAAAAACAATTTTCTCCTATATTCATGTATCTTCATTATAGGGTTCACTTGAGATCATATAAACCAGCGTGCTTTAGGAAGGATAAAAAATTATAATAATCATAGTTTATCTTTTATTAACACTACATTTTTCTAGGGTCAAAAAGGACTGTTATTCGATAGAAATCATAAAATGTTAAAGTTAGAAGGATCCAGAAATCATTTTATTCAATCCCCCTATCCAATGTGGCAGTCTTCTACCATACCCTTTTCCATCAATTTTTTCATCCTACAAAATTTGGGAAAGGGAGCAAGGACATGATCATGTATAAACCATTTCCCACTCAGACAATTCCTTGAGCCAAAACTTGCTTTTTCTGACCTTCACTTCTTTGATGATAAAATACCCATTCCCGATAGCAGTTTTTAAAATATTTGAAGATAGTGATTATATTTCACACTTCCACCATACACCCATCCCTGCCAACAAACACCTGTTTCAAAGTACAACTATCTCTGGTTGTTCTATTACTTTTCTAATTTTTGAGGGACAATCTTTTTTTTTTTTTTTTCCCTCATTCAACATTCTACCTCCAGACACACTCTGGTTTGATCAATTCCTGTTCCACTAACATTTATCTAACCTGCTACATTCCATGCCCAGTGCGGGGCTCCAGGGAAAAGAGCTGAGACAGAAAGCACCATGCCACATTCACAGTCACCGCCTGGTATATGAGGCAGATGTGTTTACACTTACTTGAACTTCCGACTGGCCCTCCAGAGAAGAGGGACAGAAATCCACGATCAATTTCTTCTTTAGGTACTAAATACTTCTATTAATCTACCCCAACAGGCATCTCGCGTAGCCTATCGGTGACATGTATTAACTTAAATCAATACCTCCTCTCCATCTCCTTAAGAACAGCTAGATATTCACTACATTCTCTTTTGCTATTAATATTAACAGTTGGCACCTAAGTCCAAGACATTGCATTTAGCTCTTTCAAATCTTACCTTGTTTGACTCAGTCAACCCTTCTCAGGTCTGAAGACCTGTATTAAGCCTGGTATGTTGGCTCTTTGGTCTCTGTGTTATCTGCCAATCAGGCTGGCGCACTTGGTCCACTTTCTCCCACTCCGTGATGAAATTGTTCACACCAAAAACGACTTCCACGTGGTGTATGCCCACATTTACCAGGTTTATCAGAGACAATGGCTAGTGAAGGTTTTCCATGCATTCATTCAGTCAACATTAGCGAGTGCCTTTGAGCAAGGCCCAAAGGCAGGGGAGATTATAAAGAGAAGGAGACACAGTCACTGCACTGGGGACACTTGGAGTCTTACAGAGGTGACCATCACGTATATGAATAACTAGAATACGGGGCCTAATGCTGGTGCCGTGGAGCGTGATCAGGAGAGCCATCCATTCTGACAGAGAGGACCTAGGACGGCCTGAGGGAGGGGAGGGCAATGAAATGGGGCTTTGACACATAAGGAGGAGTTCAGTAGGCAGTGATGGGGAAAAGGGGAGATCACAGAAACCGGTAGGAGATGCTTTTTTGTTTTTGTTGTAAAGAATATGTTGGGGGTAGGAGTTTATTAATTTATTTTTATTATTTATTTTTGCTGTGTTGGGTCTTCGTTTCTGTGCGAGGACTTTCTCTAGTTGTGGCAAGCGGGGGCCGCTCTTCATCACGGTGCGCGGGCCTCTCACTATCGCGGCCTCTCCTGTTGCGGAGCACAGGCTCCAGACGCGCAGGCTCAGTAGTTGTGGCTCACGGGCCTAGTTGCTCCACAGCATGTGGGATCTTCCCAGACCAGGGCTCGAACCCATGTCCCCTGCATTAGCAGGCAGATTCTCAACCACTGCGCCACCAGGGAAGCCCCGAGATGAGTTTTTAATGATGCAAGTGACATATCTATTTTTTGTTTGTTTGTTTTGGAATCTTTTTCTCCTTTCTGGAAGTCTTCCTGAAAACCAGTCAGTATGTTAACTGGCATCTCACAAACTTCTCCTCAACCACAAACGGCCCTTTCTACTTCCAGCTTTTGATTCGGGAGTTTATAATAAAATTTATTTTTTTTTCTGTCTTAAAATGCAAACCAAAAACACCCAATGTTTACAAGTCAGAGGCAAATGCTCCAGCCTTTGTTTCACAGCTCTGAATGTCTTAAGAGCATGTACGCCTGGGCTTCTGTTGGGAAGGCTGGAGATGTCGGCTCCAGGCTTGGGGCCCGGCCACACTGAGGCTTTTCCAGGCCTCCTGTGTTTTGTCCCACTCCCCACGGGGTGGCCAATTACATCTCATTTTCTGTGTGGTCTTTTACTTCCTTTGAACACTGACTTGAAGGTTGGGTTATAGTTTTGAGCATGGTCATCCAATACTGAAGTCCTTCTTCCCAGGAGATGCTGTCCAGCTCCTGGTGGGGCTTTTGTTTATAAAGAAGCTTTTTCACAGTTCTTCCCTCCAATTCCAATCTTAGTTTAAGCTTGAGGTGATTAAAGATGTTTGCAGGAGCCAGAAATGAGAAACCTTTTGCCCCCTTCTTTTCTATTGGGATTGCCAACTCACCAAAAACATCCTTCCGGCCACACAGAACCCAAGAGGCAATGCAATGAAGAGCGACTGGCTTGTAATGCAGTTCTTCTTCCTTCATGGAGGATGAGGGGAGATTTGTGGACAAAGACTGTATCTTTCTTTGTTTTCTTAGCGCTGTGCAGAGCACCAAGCCTAGAGCAGGTGCTTAAGATTAACAAATACTGAGTAAGAGAGTAACATGATAAATGGACGGATGGCATAGTTGCCTGCTCTCCAAATGGGATTGTCCTAATTAAATAACATTTTCATATTAATTCAAGCCTGAGATTCCAGGCTTATGTCATTTTGTGAAATAAATCAGGACATTGACAGGCATATTTACTTGGATAACATGCATATGCTTTAGAAGGTAGGCCAAGTCTGAGAACCCCAGTAGCCTATAAAGTACCCATGACCCAAATGCCTCTCATCAGCTCACTGGTCTAGCAAGCACATAACTACCAGAATCCTATCTATATATCGCAGACTATGAAAGGTGAAAAAAAAAACCTCATTTCACAGATAAGAAAAGTGAGGCTGGGAGAAGTAAAGGGACTTGCCCAAGGTCACATAGCTAGTAAGCTGCATAACTTGGACTGAATTTATTGTTGCTTCCCCAGGAAAGCTGATCATTCATATTCAAGGTAGAAAAACAATATGCATCAGCTCGAGCCGTAACAGACCTAATGGACTCAGATAACTCCAAGGTTCCTGCCTCGTTATGAAGACCCAGCAGCAAGTCTAAGACACCAGGAGCCAGAGCTGAATTGAAAAAGATAATTGCTCTAAAATAGATAGTACCAAAGTACAATTGCCTGTCCAACCTCCCCAATGCTTCGGATACTCGCTCACTGACCACGTGGCTGCCTTTGCCCAGCACTCACTGTATGGGTAGTTTCCACTGGATTAGGAGCCAAGGGGGCCTTTGGAATTACCATCTAAATTTCTTTCAAACTTAAAATAGAGCTAGTGTTTGACAGCTCTAAGGGTCCATCCCTGCAAGAGCTCCCCTCCTGGTATGACCGGCTGGTGTTCGGAACCACCACCTCTGACTGTCTGCAAGTCAGTGCAACAAATGAACAGGGCATCGGTATTAGAGCATTTATTTTTCAGGTAAATTTTTAACACCTGCGGTGGAGAGGATGAAAAACAACAGCAGGCTTTCAGTCTATGGAGCTGTTCCTTTCTAAACACTCCAACCCCCCAATGCCCTGTACCTAAAATGGTGCTTGGCACACAGTAGGCATTTATTTCAAGCGGCTGAATGAACAAAAGTTATGAAAGTTCACCTGACCTGCCCATGGACTCCCCAGGTGGAAGCAGCACACTGGAGGCTCTGTCCACAAACATGGTCGACCTACCCATGACTCTGTATTAAGCAAGATTACTGAAGTACTTCATGCCAATCAGTGTTTTCTTTTGTTTTGTTTTAACAAGCCACAAAGTGTGTTTCCCACTGTCTCTGGTTAACAGTCACCTCTTACACTGATCCATGGAGACTTCCTGAGTGCGGGCCCTAAATTATCTCATGTAGCCTGGACTGTTTATTTGAGACACTTCTCCTCACATGAATCCACCACGTTACCAGTTAGTAACGCTGAGGAGAGAGAGGCAATCATAGCGCCTGCCCATCTAAACGCATTACACAATTCATACATGGGGCAATCACGAAATGGGATTTATTCAGTCTCAGGCACTGACGATGATGTGGCTCAAACCTAATTTTCTAAAGGACAGCACAATTCTCATTGATTTGGGGAGATGTATTCACACTGTCTTGCTCTGCAGACTGGCTCTCCATGCAAGAACAATCTTGAAACATCAAAACTCCGGTGAGGATGCTGGGAGCTCTCTTTTCTTTCTTAAAAGCACATGAATGACCTTACCACCCAGAAGGCCGCATTTTGACGTGATGGGAAGGAACACAGCACAGCCCCACCACAAGGCGCTGAGTAATCGGAAATGTATAAAAGGATTCCATTACGGGCATGAAATGATTTACCTCTCCACTCGACTGCAAACATTTGGCATTTCACATACATTAAAATGAAATCTCCCTGAGAAACTACTGAATCTACTTTACATGGCCTAAGCGTCTAAGCGATTTCATAACTATACAGGAGTCCCTTGCCTTTTCAGATATATTTGTTGTTGTCTTTCCCTGTAAGATCTCTAAGATACCGATGCAAAATATTTATTGAGTGTCTCATTGCAAAATACTTTTCATATATGGGAGGATATATAAACAAAGGCATCTTCCCTCAGAGGACTCACAGCCTTATGGGGAAGCCAAGATGCCCAAAACTACCCATTCTGATGTACAATCTCATGGGTGAAAAGTACAGTAAGAACAGAGAAGGACAGAGCCTCGGCCAAGGGAATGTGGAAAGGCTTTTGAGGCCGAGGGCAAGAGTGTGTGTGTGTAACCCTGAAATACACAGTCATTGGTATTATTACACATGAACAAAGATTCAGGGTGTATAAAATCAGAGAGTTACAGTGGGCAGGGATCTTAGAGACGGATCACCCAAAGCCCCCTTTCTCAGCTGAGAATATGTAGGTGCAGAGAAGTCAAGTAAGTAGTTAAGGACACCAGATCATCTAACTCACCTGATAGCATAACCCGTATGTCCTATCGTGTCCTAGGATTCCCCTGCTACACAGACTGTTAGCGCTTCATTTCTTTTACCTTCACAGGTAACTCAACTCCGCACAGGTGACTCAGCAGAAGTGCCCACAGAGTTTCCCTAAGACTGGGCTCCATGCTTTCAGCCCCTTTTACATATAGAGAGCTTGTCTATGATTCCACCTGGAATAAAACAACACTAAAAAAAAAAAAAAGCAAGCTGTGCTCCTGACACTGCCTGCATCTTTATACAATAATGACTAGTTAAAAATTGGTAATATGACACAATTTGGGTGACACAATATCTGGATTGAGGTCCCTACCGCCACTCCTGCCACAATGAAAATGAAATAAAAATATCCAGAGAGATAAAGAAAAGACCGCTAATTTCACGGTACAGTAGATGTTGGGACAAGAACTGAACTTACACCTGTGAGGTCAGTCTCATCTTACAGGCGGGGAATACTAATTTGCTGATAGGCTTTTTGCTGGAGAGTTTAAAGGAAAATTGGCATGAATGGTGCTACAAAATTTCAACCTCTCGTACGAGGCTGAGCACAAGCAGTAAAAAGGAAACTGTCTGGGTCACCATATTTTATTACGCAAAGGGCTGAATCAGAAACTTGGAGTATTAATAAAATATTTTCTACACGGACTTTGCTGATGAAATAAATGGCTTCATGCTTTTATGAAGATCTGATATGTTACTCACATTTAAGGGCAGTGAGTACCCCTTTTTGTAATTACTAATAGGCAGGGTTTAATTACACCGCTAAGTCCCAAGGTACTGCTGCAATACACCAGCTGGGGACTGAAGTGCCCATTCTCTACCAGATTCCTAGATTATCTGGAGTCTGACATGCAAATCCCATCAGCTTTGATTCAGATACTTCCCGGGAGGGGCTCAGGCAATGTATCTTTTGCCTTATTTATAAAGAAAAATACTCACGATAGACACATCGATTTACTTATTACCTTGTTAACTCTCTGGGGCATAGTTACCTACTTCCTAGAGAGGAAGAATTAACTTGTGAGCAATACTGTCATAAACACAGGCAGAACAAGACCAGACAGAATCCAAACATCCCAGTGCTTTCATAATTGGAAGACATCTAAGAACCCTCCTCTGGAGAGGGGAATTGTCCCATTAAGTGACAGAAGCCCGCTATGTGAATTGACAGCAATTCACAGGACAGAAAATCCTCCCTCTCCCCCAACAAACTGGCTTTTCCTAAGAAGAGAATCAGGGGAGCTAAGAATGCTTCAAAGGTACAGTGCAGCGAGCAGCGACTGTGTAGCCTGTGTCTGCCTGCCGAGCATGCATTTCCCACCCTGATTTTCCTTTGGGGAATCATCCTCTCATCTCAGTTTCATTCCATATAGCTTGGTGGGGCTGGCCCCACCCCCTCTGGCTCTGTAGGTGGGCCTTGGGTCCAGTACTGGCCGATGGGCAGGAATTCCACCTCCCCAGCCCCGACCCACAGAGATGAATTCAGGAATCAAAACAAGTCCACTGAGTGCCAGCCCCAGGCTGTTCTGTGCTCCTGGGAAGAAGCCTTCTTCCCCTCTGCCAGTGTTGCTAAGCTAGTAGGATGTAAGCCTGGATGGCTGGGGGCGGTCTTTGCCACTGCTTAGGAAGAGCCTTCTAACAAAGCCAAGGCAGACAAAGTCAAGCTAGCATGCGGAACCAGGGCTGACAAAGCACTCAGCTCTAACCACACCTGCAGCCAGCCAGGCCTCACCTACTGCTGGTTATGCGAGCAGAGAAATTCCCTTTTAGACTGAAGTCGCGCTAAGCTAGATTCCTGTCACTGGCAACCCGAAGAGTCCTCACAGAGTCAACATTTTCAACTCAGACTTTTATTTTAAATCTTACACTACTATAGTAGTACCTTTACTATAATTAATGAACCAACTGATGAACCAGGACATTATTATTAACTAAAGTCCACATTTTATTAATATTTCCTTGGTTGTTATGCAATGTCCTTTTTTTTGTTCACTGTTCTAGGATCTCAACCATGGTACCACATAACATTTAGCCATTGTAACTCGAGACTCTGACAGTTCTCAGACTTTGCTTATGTTTGATGACCTTGACAGCCTTAGGAAGTACTGGTTGAGTATTTTGCAGAATGTCCCTCAATTGGGATTTGTCATAATTAGATTGGGGTTATGTGTTTTGGGGACGAAGACTGAAGAGGTAAAGTGCCACCTTTGTCACATCGTATCAAAGGCACGTACTCTCAACATGATCCATCCCTGCTGGTGTTAACCTCGATCATCTCGTTGATAACGCTGTTTGTCAGGTTTTGCCACCACAAAGTTACTATTTTTATCCCCTTTCCATACTGTATTGTCTGGAAGGAGGTCACTATGAGCAATCCGTACTTAAGTATCAACTCAGACTTCTAACTTATCATGGCAGCAGGTATGTGAGGCACCCTACACCAACCTCCTGTCAAAATAAAGTAGAAACATATAGAAAGGGAAAATGCAATATCTTGAGATTGTACTGGAGCTTAAAAGCCCAGAAGAAAAAGCTAAATAGTCTATGGATGTCTGTATGAAAAACAAAATCCCAGCCTAAGCCCACTCTACTCTTTGAACCAGAACAGTGTAAGCCCACGCTGTCCAATATGGCAGCCACCAGCCCTGTAAGACTATTTAAACTAAAATTAAATAATGTTAAAAAACTTTTTAATTTAGTTTCCCAGTCACACGAGATAACATTTCAAATGCTCAGAGCTACATGTGCCTTGTGGCTACTATACTGGACAGTGCAAAGAGCATCTCCATCATCACCAAAAGTTCCAATGGAGAATGCTGGCAGTAATTCTACCCATTTCCAGATGCGGGAGGCAGTCACTGTACTAACAAGAAAATCAAGCTGCCGCAAAAGACTGAGGAATGAAGATATTTATCACAGAATTATGTATAGTAAAAACGAATGAGCAACAACTTAAATATACAAAGGGAAAAAGCTAAGTGTGGATACAGGCATGTTAATGAAATATTACATAACTTAAAAAGAACATTTAGATAGACACTTCTACAAAGACATAAAGATGGCCAACAGGCACATGAAAAGATGCTCAATATCAGTAACTCTCAGAGAAATGCAAATCAAAACTACAATGAGGTATCACCTCACACTGGTCAGAAAGGCCATCATTAAAAAGTCTACAAATAATAAATGCTGGAGAGGGTGTGGAGAAAAGGGAACCTCCTACACTGTTGGTGGGAACGTAAACTGATGCAGCCACTATGGAGAACAATATAAAGGTTCCTTAAAAACTAAAAATAGCGCTTCCCTGGTGGCACAGTGGTTGGGAATCTGCCTGCCGATGCAGGGGACACGGGTTCGTGCCCCGGTCCGGGAAGATCCCACATGCCGTGGAGTGGCTGGGCCCGTGAGCCATGGCCGCTGAGCCTGCGCGTCTGGAGCCTGTGCTCCACGACGGGAGAGGCCACAGCGGTGAGAGGCCCGTGTACTGCAAAAAAAAAAAAAAAAAAACTAAAAATAAAATTACCATATGACCCAGCAATCCCACTTCTGGGCATATAGCTGGAGAAAAACTCTAATTTGAAAAGGTGCATGCACCCCAATGTTCACAGCAGCACTATTTACAACAGGCAGGACATGGAAGCAACCTAAGTATCCACTGACAGATGAATGGGTAAAGAAGATGCGGTACATATATATAATGGAATATTACTCAGCCATAAAAATGAGTGAAATAATGCCATTTGCAGCAACATGGATGGACTTAGTGATTTTCATACTAAATTAAATAAGTCAGACAAAGAAAGACAAGTATCGTATGATGTCACTTACATGAGGAGTGTAAAAAATGATATAAGTGGGGCTTCCCTGGTGGCG
This sequence comes from Monodon monoceros, assembly GCF_005190385.1. Taxonomy (NCBI): domain Eukaryota; kingdom Metazoa; phylum Chordata; class Mammalia; order Artiodactyla; family Monodontidae; genus Monodon; species Monodon monoceros. The sequence continues at coordinate 132,868,766 of NW_021703774.1, read as the reverse complement.
CAGTAGTTGAGAGTCCACCTGCCGATGCAGGGGACGCGGGTTCGTGCCGCGGAGCGGCTGGGCCCGTGAGCCATGGCCGCTGAGCCTGCGCGTCCGGAGCCTGTGCTCCGTAACGGGAGAGGCCACAACAGTGAGAGGCCCGCGTACCACAAAAATATATATATATATATATGTGAACTTATTTACAAAACAGAAATAGACTAGAAAACAAACTTATGGTTACCAGAGGGGATATCAGGGAGGAGGTAAATTAGGAGATTAACATATACACACTACTATGTATAAAATATATAAACAAAAAGGACCTACTGAAGAGCACAAGGAACTATATTCAGTATCTTGAAATAACCTATAATGCAAAAGAATCTGAAAAAGAATATATATATATATAACTGAATCACTCTGCTTATACCTGAAGCTAATACAGCATTGCAAATTAACTATACTTCAATTTTAAAAAAATAGAAACATAGAACCTACTGTGTACCACTGGAGAGGGGGAGGACATTTAAAGAGTATTTTTTAAAGAGATATGGGGACATCAGTTGTTTTATTTTTACAAAATAAATAGTGTTTTGACAACTATTTTTGATGAACTCCACCAGGTAAAATGTTTATAGCAAAAAGGGCCTTTCTCATCTTCTGAGATGGCCCACTCTCTCTGTGGAGTGTGTCTGTCTCTAAATAAATCCGCTTCTTACCTATCAAACAAAAAATGTTTATAGCAAAAAGAATAGAAAATACAATAGCTCAGTTTTTAAGTGATTTCTATGTGCCGAGTAATGTGCTAAATGCTTAATATGCATTATCTGGTTTAATAATCCACATGTTAAATAAAATAGATGTTATTATTTCTATTTCACGGATGAGAAAAATAAGCAGTGTCAAGATTAAATAAACAGAAGAACCTGGACTAAAATCCATGTTGGTCTGACCTCAAACCACAGACTATTTATCTCTGCAACTCAAAAACATTAACAGTGATTGCTTCTGGATAAAAATATTATAAGTGACTTTTTTCTCTTTTATACTTTTTTGTGTTTTCCAAATTCAATAAACAGAGATTGTTTCTTTAAAAAGAAATTCTGAAAGAAACATTCATTAAACTTGACCATAGCACTATACGGTTAAAAGAAGACTGCTGTATGCAATGGATCCTCACTGAAAACGGGTTAATTACGAACACTAAGAGCTTTCATATTCAGCTGAAGCTTCTGTTCAAATCTAATTCCTCAAAGTATATTGCTAGACACTAATGGAAACCCAAAGAGACACACGCATTCAGGAGATGTATAGCCAATGAGTTTTCTGTTGTTTTTATAGTGAACAACTTTTTTATATCCTAACATTTTTATGCCAGCTATGAAAAAGATAAATAAATATTTATGACACTTGCTCAATTCCACAGTAACTACTAAGTTGCTCATGTTCTCACTCTGCTTTGAAATGTGCATATTTTAGTGGCTGGGAGTCTCAACCCTAAGTGAGAGAGCCACAGAATGCTATCACTTTCAAACCCTAAAACTACTCATTTGACGTGGCACTACAGGGATTTGCCTTGCTAGCAGCACATGACAAGCTTAATCAAGGCAGCTGTAGACTCAGACAGATACAAAGCTCAGTGCTACCCAACAAACAGCTAAGAACACGCCAGAATTGCCATGGACACTGGTCTTACAAAGCTTCACCATGGATCAGAATCACGTGATCGAGAACAACAAACAAGGGGACTGAGGGAACACACAGACAAATGAGAACCAATTTCCACCGTCCAACTGTCTTGCAGAAACCTTCCTTTACCAAAAAATGGCCCAATTTACCCCCTGAACTGAACTGAATATCGACTGAACTTCCACTTGAGGGAGATTTATGTAGTCATAACATACTACTTATAACGAATAGGCCAGAATTCACCAACGGGTAGTTCATGAGCTAAAAGCCCACAGGCCAGTTATCTTCTGCCTACACATATGTTTTGTTTGTTGTTTGTTTTAACTGATTTAGCACCAAATTTTTAAACAGAGGGATTTCTCATTAAAAGAAAAAAAAAAGTGTCCAGCTTTTCTTGGAAAAGCTGAAGACCTGGCTACATTGGTCCAGCACTCTCTTATTGCAATCATCATTTGGAGCTGAACAGTGGCTTACCCAGTGACCCCTCTGCCTCCCCCACTCCAGACTATTCCACCAGCTAATGTCAGCTGCATGGCCCTTGTAAGCAACCGAGCTTGCAGTTCTTATAACAGGAGACACCATTAAACTACACCACACCTGACAGTGCTCACTTCACCTAAAAAACTACAACCATATTTCTCCATAGACTGCTCTTTGAACCCAGTCAATAGGAGAAGCGAGAGAATTGCAGAGAAGGCGACATAAAGTGAAGTCTATTTGCCACCATCTACCCAACCACAACCTCCTGGCCAACATTTGGTAAAAAGGTGTTCCATGAACTGTCCCTGTTTACCCGTCCAGACTCACTTTCCCCAGCTCCTGACACCCCATCACTTTGTGATCCATCTGTACCAACTTATGTAGGGTTCCTCATACATGGAAGTGCCCATCTCTACCTTTGTCATGGTCCCCCAGTCTACAGGCCTCCTCCTGCCTTTACTGGTTTTGCATTTTCCCCAGTGGACTGCATATGGAATACGGGCAACTAGAGTTCCCGTCACACTCACTCTAAAAGCCCAACACAGGACTCAAAACACATTTACTGCACCAAGACTCACCTGCAAATTCCAAGCCACCTTCAGAATGCTTAGCTTAGATGCTGGCCCTTCCCTACCCTGGCAAAATCCATCCTTCTGTCTTATTTTTCACCGTAACTAATACTTTTGGGGGCCATACTTAGCCATATTATTATCTGTTTATTTGTGCTTCCCAGGCTAATCCTGGATCTTGAGAAAGAAATCTGTGTCTTTTTTATGGCTTTAACGAAAAGGAGCTTGGGCTTCCCTGGTGGCACAGTGGTTGAGAGTCCGCCTGCCGATGCAGGGGACACGGGTTCGTGCCCCGGTCCGGGAAGATCCCACATGCCGCGGAGCGGCTGGGCCCGCGAGCCATGGCCGCTGAGCCTGCGCGTCCGGAGCCTGTGCTCCGCAACGGGAGAGGCCACGGCAGTGAGAGGCCCGCGTACCACCAAAAAAAAAAAAAAAAAAGAGGAGCTTGCCATTGTGCCAGTATGTTGCAGGGGCTCAAAAACACTGAGTAAATGGATGAAGTGATAGAGTCCCACGTCCTTTCCCATAAATCACCACTCCTTGTCATGGACACAGAGGTAGCCGTCTGATAGGTCACCCCTATCATCATCCTCAACATCACCATCGTCATTGCTGCCAGCACCACAGTCTCCATTTGACAGTGCACGCAGCGAAAGAGCCAGGGTTCAAAAGCATGTCTTTGTGTCTAATGTAGCTGACGTGCAGCCAAGGGGACAGAAAGGATCACATCCCGAGGACTGTGATTATTCTACACATTGCCACCTCCTCTTTCACACCCTCCCAATTTAAAAATAAAAGGGAACAAATGCTTGTTTAGATCATGTCCAAGACAAGGTCACCATCACATCGGCAACCTGGAATGTACCCAGAAGATAGCTAGCTGAATAATGTATGCACAATTCAATTCTAGTGGTGGCAAGCCTGACGTCTTTACCTACAGAACATATCTCGTATCTTCTTCCTCTGGGGTTTTCTGTAAGTTATGGATTAATAAACTTTCCCCAAGAATGCTGCTTTATTAATCCGGCAAAATACTCAGAAAAAGAAAATATTTTATTAGGCCCACCTAACATGAATTATGATAAAGTCCCACGTGTGCTGACAAGGAAGTTGCTTTCTGCAGAAAATTGTGTTTGTGGCCGTGGTGGTTTCCCCTACAGTTGGACTTGGAGGAAACAAAATATCAAACTGTCTCCTGACCTTTGAAGACAATAGGGGCCACCAAGGTCACGGCAAATCGTGACGGATTTGAGGGTGGCATGACTTCAAGCCCCTACTCTGAAAGCTGAAAGAAAAAAAAAAAGGCACAGAGACAGGAGTTCTGTTACCATTCAACCACTGAACTCTCTTCATTATACTGAAACATGTCCTTTTCAAAGGGAATGGCTGTGGGGCTGGGCCATCTATTTCACTCGTCTGAAGGGGGAGGGGGAGGGAGAAAGGAACTCCTGCTTATGGCAGGGCCACCGGTACCAGGCACAATTCTAATTGTGTCGTGGGCGTCACTTCGTTTGATTCACAGAGCAGCCCTGTAGGAGCCCATTTTTCCATTGAGGCTCAGAGTTGAGGGTCTTGCCTGTGGCCACAGAGCTAATTATTGGCCAAGTCCCCTTGGTTTGACCATCTGTAAAATGGGGACAGTAATGCCCTCGCTATCTATTTGATGGGATTGTTCTGAAGATCAAAGGAGAAGACATCCGAATTGTGTGTGTGTGTGTGTGTGTGTGTGTGTGTATGTGTGTGTGTGTAGATTTACCTATATATTTCACTTGCTGGCTTCATTCATTCCATCTGAATGTCAACTGTTCAAATGTTTGAAGTAACCAAAGAATCAGACCTAAAATTCACTCACTAAATTCATTTGCCTAAAATTCATTCATTGTAAAGGGGCAATAAACGATTCCAGCTCCATGATTCACCCCTTGGTGACCCTGTGACATATTTGCCAGGTCTCCAGCCTAAGCAAAAGACATCTCATCTACAGAATGAAGTGGTGGTTCTGCTGGGCTACAGGGGCACACCCAGCCCTGGCATTCCATGATTCCGGAGGGGCTGGGCTGCTTACCATCAGCATTGCCCTAGAACTGCATGTTACTGGGCCACATTTCCACTCACTCTTCCTCTGCCATGTTGAAATACAGAGTCACAATACCTTATCCAAATACCCTGGGTCTTTTGTGTTCATAAAGTGCATTTTAGTTTGCATTTTAGACAGGCAGCCTTTACTATGCCATACATTTACCTTTTATTTGTAATACCCCTAGCTGGGTTTGGGGTGATGCCCTGTAATCAAATTCATTAATGCTTCTAGAGCCGCTGTATGCCTATTCACGAAGGGATCACTAAAGATTATAAGGAACTTCAAGTCACTTCAGGTCAGGTCACATTTTGCCACTAAATGAGTTATTAAAAAAAAAAAAAAAACTGAGTTCTCAGAGACTTGTAGCCCTACTCTGCTGTCCTACTGAGCAGGGCACCCAGCATTAACGCAGCTCACCCTAACAAGACAGAGATGCAGCTGCCAGCAGGGTCCCTCTCAATATTCTGTGAGGGAGGCTGGATGGGCTGGGGTGGGAGGAGAGAGAAGAGGAGGAACTCAGTTGTGTTCCTTTAGGTCTGCAATATTAATAAACACTTTTGTTTGGTTTTTTTTTTTTTTTTTTTTGCGGTACGTGGGCCTCCCACTGTTGTGGCCTCTCCTGTTGCGGAGCACAGGCTCCGGACGCGCAGGCTCAGCGGCCATGGCTCACGGGCCCAGCCGCTCTGCGGCATGTGGGATCTTCCCGGACCGGGGCACGAACCCCTGTCCCCTGCATCGGCAGGCGGACTGTCAACCACTGCGCCACCAGGGAAGCCCAATAAACACTTTTGTAAGAGATTTATTTCCCTGGCGTGTGAACTAGTCCTTTGCCTGTTTCTCTCAGATCCACTCCTGGCCCTTCCCCTCCACTCTGTTGAGTATGGCAGAAAGCTGGTCCCAACTACATTTCCCCAGGTTTTCTGGCCAACTAACTTCCAGTGAGGCTCACTGAATGGGAAAGATGGCAGGAGACAGGAAGGAAGGAGGAGGATCAAGGGTCTCCCTCCCTTTCTGCTTCAAGGTGGCATCCCCTGCTGTGGCAGAGTCTCCTCCACAGTTCCAGCCCCTCCCTGTGTGGTACCACTCTTACGCAGCCTCCGTTACATTTCCAACAGCCTCAACACCTGGGCTCTGATAACACCACCCGCTCCCTTGATGCCTGCAGATTAAGATCTAGAAGCAAACTGACTTCCTGCTCTCGCTAGTGTCCATCCCTTGTCTCTCTGTCACACTTTCAGCTCTTCCAACATCTTTGTTACTAGTTCCCTGTATTGAATTCTTCCAATTAAGGTACCTGGTGTGTGTCTCCTGACTAGATTCTCACTGATACAGTGCATATCGTTAAAATAATTAAATTCTGCTTGAAAGTCGTGGTGGTGCAGCTGACGTTGTTTTGGATGTGTTCGGGGATAGCACAGAAAGGCACTCTTCAGCGCTGACATATACTGGTTGGCAGAGTTTCGCTCTTTAGGCTGAAATTTTAAACCAGCTACAGATCATCCACAAGGTGACCAATCACCCACATAAAATACTTAATGCTACTAGGGGATCTGACAAGGAACTGCAAAGTCCACCTCCCAACTACTCCCCAAATTCTTCCTCCTCCACTGAAATAATGCATGTGATAAAGACAGGGAATATTGCCCACTGCAGTAACTGTAAAATCACACTACAGACCCATAAGTTGAGAAGCCTTTGTTGTTGATTTCATGCAACTCCTTTGATTTGATTTAAAAAAAAAAAAAAAAAAAAAGAAGAAGGAGGGAAAGGAAGCAGAGGAGGGAGGACAGCAAAGAACAGGACAGGAAAGGCATAGTTTTGGAATAAAAGGAGCTAAAAACATGTCCCAAAATTACAACAGAAAGCCCTATTTTGTTTTCACAGTATCACTAAAGGGATACTTTCCCCTCCACTGCAAAGGCACTATGGTAGCCTTTAAAAATTAAAGGTAGCAAGTGTTTACGGTGAACTTCCTCAATAGGCCAAGCATATGGGTCATGAAATCCAGATGACAGTGCCCTTGAGAAACTCTCAAATTTAAAGGACTCCAGATCAACACACATGGAGCAGAACAACTGACGTAATGAAGTGTGGTGCTCAGCAGAGCTGGGGCTCGGGAAGCCTGAGAGAGATACACTTGCCTGGGAAAGGCAGACAGAAGGAAGCATCAAACTTAGATTGAGCCTAGGGTGTAGAACCCTTATATTTTTTTTAATTTTTATTTTATATTGGAGTACAGTTGATTAACAGTGTTGTGTTAGTTTCAGGTGTACAGCAAAGTGATTCAGTTATACACATACATGTATCTTTTCTTTTTCAAATTCTTTTCCTATTTAGGTTATTACAGAATATTGAGCAGCATTCCCTGTGCTATACAGTCGGTCCTTGTGTGTGTAAAGTCAATGACCTTTATATTTTTAAAGAGGGCGATGTTAGTCCAGTACCCAGCCCCCTTGCTCCCAGCCACGCTGACTTACAGCTACTAAAACAAGTCAAGACTTCCCCCTCCCCTGACACATCTGGAGCAGTCAAATGTATACAGTATGATATCTCACCTCACTCCTATGACCCCACATACATAGCAGAGAGAAAATTTATAGTGTTATCAGGAGAACCAAGTGGTTAGATTTTTGGTCCCTTAATCTTGCTTTCTTTGAGACATCGTCTTTTTACATCACCCTAACCTAGTGCGGTACGCATTACCTTCATTCCAGAAAATATAATGAAACATGTGCTGATGACAGAATGTGAGAGAAGAAGGAAAGAGGTACAGCATCTGGCAAGGGGAGGAGAGAAATTTGAAATTTTATGGACACTGATGTCCTAGGGGTAACTTTCAGAGAGAAATGGATATCCTGCCCTAGGTCCTAATATACAAATATTATTTGAATGGGGATAAATGAGTGGGAGCAGGCTTATGAAAGAATTAATAGCATGAGGAAATCCAGAGAGACAGACAGACAGAGCAACAGAGAGAGGATAACAAATGGCAGGTAACAACCACTACATGGGCTATAGTCAGAAAGCTCTACAATTAGCCCTCTTTGGGCAGATATAAGTTACAATTTCCATGCATAATGGTGTTTCCTCAAATGAAAAATGCTTCAGTATTTCACTATATCATCATCGTCAAATATCTGAGGATCTTAAGACAATAAGGTGCAATGAAAGAGCATTGATATGGGTGTAGCGAGACCTGGGTCTTCATTCCAGCTCAGCTAGATGGCTTGCACACGTCTTTTCAGTTCCCTAGACCTGTGGCTCCTTGACTGAAAGTGGGAACGATATTCACTGACCTGACAGATCTACCTGAAAAGTCAAACCAGATTGTAGCTACCAGCCAAACTGCATCCCTCAGGCAGCCAGATGACTCTGCACAACCCCTCACTCCAGGGGAAAACCAGAGACGTCTTTCAAAGGCCTCTGCCACCTGAACCAGGTGAGTGGCTGCTACTCGGGGTGATCACCCCTCATCGGCCGCAATCCTCACTTCCACAACCCCCTGACCCACTGGGACAAAGGAAAGCCCAGCACTGCTGGTCTGCAAAGGACAGCAGTGATCCAGCCAAGGGTGGTGCTAAGCCTCCCAGAGCTCTTCCCTTGAGGCTGTTCTGCATTCAAATCAGAGTATGTAAAGAACCTAATGTTTAGTAAGCACTCATAACCACCAGTTTTTCTCCTCCCCTTCTAGTCCTCACCATCCAGAATAAGAAATACAGGTGAAGTATGATGAAAACTAATGCATACCTAGAAAATATAATATTTTAAAGATGGCATTTACAATAGCAACAACAAAAATATAAAGCACCTGGAAATAAATCTAACGAAAGAGTGCATACCTTTACGAAGAAATTTATAATCTGTATGGAAAGACATTAAATAAGAACTAAATAAATGGATGAAGGTACTATGTTTATGGGTAGAAAGGCTCAACATTATAATAATGTCATTTCCCTGAGTTAATCTATAAATTCAAACAATAATTCCAATCAAATCTCAATAAGTATTTGAGTGTAAGTTTAAAAGACAATTATAAAATGTATATGGAAAAAATGTATATGGAAGACAAAAGGCCAAGAAAGGCCAAGTTACTTTTGAAGAAGGACATCATGGGGGGTTTGTCGTGCAATTACCAAGGCTTTTTATAAAGCTGTGATAATAAAGAAGTGTGGCTTGCGCAAAAGAGTGGACAAAATATATGCCTATAAACTAACCCTAAATGCCAGGATGACTTTTCCCCATATGGAAGAAAATTAGAAGAAAACAGAATGAATTCCTACCTCACACACGTATATATCGATCCCACAATTAGAAATAGCAATGCTATTATTCGTGTAATAGCTGTTAATATTCCACCAAACATTAATTCCAGAAAATATACTATAAGAAAGGATTATAGAACCTAAATGTGAAAGAAAAAACAATAAAGCTTTTAGAGGATAATAAAGGAGAATATCTTTATGACATCAGGGTTTTTAAAAAGGCTTTCTTAAACAAGGCATAAAAGTACTAACCATAAGAAAAGATTGATAAATTCAACTACATTAAAATTAAGAAGTTAGATAGCAGAAGATTGGCAAGAATCCAACTTCTATGTGGCCTATAAATCTATTCAGCTTCCCAAAGGAATAAATTACAGTAACCTTTTTGCATTCATTGGAACTATGTTCTAACAATACATGCCGTAGCTCAGATTCAGCATATGGCTGGCCCATCTTTGACTTCAACTGGATTACCAGCACTTTTAGTCTAACTTGAGTATGTTTGAACGGTTGTGTTTTCTATTCAGAGCTTTTGTGAGCATGCATGTAATACTGCTCAAAATAACGTGTCCTGGGATTGAAGACAAGCACCACCACGTGCCATGGTCAGAGTGGGTGGGCATCACCGGGCAATCACTAGGGAACAGCAATGCGTGGCTTCTCTTCCTTCCTCTCTGGGCAGTGTCTGGATCATTTACGATCATTCACATCCAAAGCTGACTCTCGTCCTGCCACCTGTTGGGATTTTTACTACTACTCCCAAGTCTACTGGGAAAAATCTGCACCAGTCAAGTCAAAGATAGAAAATCCTAGGGGTATATCTTAGCTATAATCAACATTGAATCCTATGAGAAAAGCTAAGCCACCATCTTCCATATAACCATGATTTAGCGCAAAAAGGCTCTCCCAAGGAGCCTGTAAGTCTCCCACTTTCTTTCTGCTCCCATTCTTTCTGCTATGCATTCCTCAGCAACATTCTAACACTCACTGTACATATTGACATACATGTATACAGTAATATATGAATATAAGCTAGGACAATAAAAAAGGAAAATGTCACCCAAATATGACATATGTTTTAGATGACGAGAGCTTTTTCAAGAGGATGTCCCTCACTCCTATGAAGAGAGATGCTTGTCGTGGCATGACGGTGCGTAATTATAAAACTTTGTTACTGAAAATAAGTTACTCCCTGGGGAACCTCATAAACCTTCAAAGTATCTAGTGTCCAGGGACTGAGTAATTAATTAGCATTAATTGATAAATTTCCTTTTTGATTAAAAACATTTCTGGTTATCATTGTTCCTGTAATGAAAGTGGACAGTTCTAGTGGATCAGTTATAGGACAGATTTGAGTAAGTTGTTACTGTTAATGATTCCAAAAGATGTCAAGAAAACAGAGATGACTTTCAATAGCTGATTGTTACTATTCGTTTCCAAATCCAGATTACAAAATAAAGAACTGCCACCGAAAAAAAGAATGTGTTTTCAAGATCGTTGATCACAAAGAATTTCAATATTGTCAGTGAAAAACAACTTACCCCCAATCTTTCTATCCACATGAGCTTAATGAACCACATAAAAGTACACACATTTAATTCAATTCAATCCAGCAGACACTTATTGAGCATCTACTATATTCTAGGCACTGTTGGTAAAAGTAGAAGCCACGTTCCTTCTCCCTAAAGAGCTTATACATGTCCTCTCCTGGACAGTTATTGGACAAACTACTATTTCTTATCATCTCTCTAGTGACTAGCTAGAAACTGGATGAGAATTCAATGGAATTCTTTTTAAGTCTGTTCTTCTGAAAAGCATATTCAAAATAATTATACGGAATGATAAATAACAAATGTGGAATAGTGGTTCTCTCTGGCAGGAGGGAAGGAGATCTGATGGGGAGAGGTTACTAAGTGGCTTTGACTACATTTACATGGCTTGCCTTCCTAGGCTGAGTGGTAGGGACAGAGTTTTCTACTCATTGTTATGTATACACTTTCATATGTCTTAGAAATATACCATATTACATTTCAAATCAAATGCATTACCTTCTCAATCAGATTAACTGTTTTGCTTAAAAATAATAAGTGCTTACCTACAAACCTTTTCTCCAGTCTATCTCATGAGACACTGAGAGGGACTACTTGAAATCAAAGATTCTGCAGAAAATAAGTTTGGAAAACTCTTAATGAGGTACATGAGTTTCTTAACTGCAGGAAATCTCTGCCGCTTTCACATGTCAGTAAATACTGTGTCTTACTAAGAGCAGGATACATAATTCGGGGCTTCCTAGGTATTTTTGAGCATGCAACTTTTTTTCCTTGTGAACGCCCTTTCTTCTGAAATACTCATAACCATCCTGGGGGACACCAGTGCTCCCCAGAACAAAGTTTGGAAAAGGCTCTACAAAATAATCCATTTCAGCCACATAGGCTACCTTACAGCCACTCTTAACAGGATGCCCATCCCCAAACCAATGATGAAGCTTCTTGCCCGCCTGTCTTTGTCCATATAGTTCTTTCAGCCCCTCAGAAACTCCTGGTCAACCTCCAGCTTCCAGGTGAAACGAAATCTCTTCTGTGAAGCCTTAGCCATCCTTTCCTTTCTCCAGGTAGAAATAATTCCTCATCTGGAAGCTTCCAGTGCTGCTATACAGATATTCTCTGTACCACAGGTCATGCTGTAGCAGCTATTTCTGTATAAGGCCAGGTGCCCAGATGGGAGAGACTGTACCTTTGCATCTTGGAACTGTCTGCAGTGCCTAGCACTGAACCAGAGCGAGGTAAAGGAGGTGCTAGTAAGACATGCTGAATGGACACAGGAGTGAGGTCTGTATCAGGACATGTGTGGCCTCAATTTCCAGATACTCTTCATGCATATTCATAATTTTCAGCTGTTACTGTTGATTATGACACTAACAAGAATAGGAACAAACAGTCATAAAGAATGAAAGAGAGACAAAGACTGGGATAAACACAGAAGAGACAAAGGAAGAGAAAGAGATGCTTAACTGATGAAGAGTGAATGGATAGATCCAGTTGAGAACCAGAGTGACAGACCAACAGAGAGTCAGAAATCGGTATGATGCTCAAATTATCAACACAGGGCTGGTGATTTTCCAAGACTCCCTGTAGGTGGTCAACACAGCTGACTTGGGTTCACTCTGAACTTCACATCTGTCTGTTACCTTACCTCCTCTAATTTTATCCCCTAAGCCAAACAACACATCTTTGACCCCACAAACTTTTACCATTTGAGCTGTGAGTTCTCCTGTTCAGTAGAATTTTATTTGTTTTCTCTTTATGAGAATCCCCCACTGGCACTGTAGACTGGTTACATGTCAGGTTAAAATAAAATAATAATAATAAAAGCAAGTTGGCAATTTCTTTCCAATAGAATACGGTAGCCTATTTCATGAAATAGAAGCCAGAGAAGTTTTATGATGCCCAAACCAAAACCTTCCCGTTTCTAAGAACTCAATGGAAGGAAAATACAAAGGGCATCTCACAGAAAAAGAAACCTGATCATTTGCTCTCCAACCTAAGGGAGGTGTTAAAGTGATTAATTGATTTAATGTCTTTTTTTCTTTTTTGTACACAGGTTCATATCCTGATACACAGTTCATAGATTGAGTTCTGTGCTAGCTTTTCATGGATATAACCCCAGAGGAGGGGTTTTCTTTTCCTACTGGACACTCTTTTTTCAGTACAGAACATCTGGCTGGCTTCCGCTCTTAGCTGGTAATACCCACCCCACCGCGCACCATCCCTTCCTGGGGATTCTATTTATATTTAATTCTATTTATATTTCAGGCCACTACTCTATCCTAGTATAGGAGACAGTCTGGTCTAGAAGAAGCAGCACTGGTCAAAGAATTCTGGGTCTGATGGTGTTTCTCAGTTGTGCAGTTATGCATCACCCCAAGTCTGATTTGCTTTCCAATCTATAAATTGGGAAGAGTTGACTATTCCTAGAATTTAATCCATCCAATAATCATCTTATTTCCTTGAAAATAACTGCTGAAAAGTGCAATGACATAGAGGTCTTAGCATTATGAAGATATCACCATTCCCTTCACAAAGAGGAGAAATGTTCAAGGAAATATTTCCAATAAGCCAAACACAAAACAAAACCTTTGCCTGAACTCCTTAAATATCTCTCCTCCTCTCTACCTCCTGGTTAACAAAAAAGCAAAACAAAAAACAACAGGCCAGATACTCTTAGGATATTTAAGTCTTAGGATATCAGTGACGAACAGAAAACTTTTTATTTTCAAGGAAAAGGATTTTTCTCTTCTTTGAAGGATAACATTAACAGTTAAGTAACATCACATGCTGGGTACTATTCTAAGCACTTGGTGTTAATTCCTATAATTCTCACAACAATCTTATGTGGCAGGTAGCTTTTTATTATAAAGAAAATTGAAGCACAGAGAAGTTAGATAAGCTGGTCAAAGCCACACAGCAGGCAGCGCTGGGGGAACTGAGGTCTGAACCCAGGCAGCCTAGCACCCAAGTACAGACTTCTAAAGACCTGTTATACCACCTCTTAATTTTGAGAATCTCTGCGTTCCTCCACTGGTAACCGGTAGGAGCAGTAATGCAATCTCTGCCTACCCAGTTACTGAATATACTAACACAGTAGACACATGTGAACCAATACCTGCCACGATGTCAGAAGTGTTCAAAATGCCCACCATCAGCCTAATGCCCTGCTGGTAATAGAGAAGTACCCATCTTATGTTGTTGGCATCTGAAATTGGCAACAACCCGTAGTTTTCTCCTACAGGAGGTCTAACTATTCCATTATTCCCCATTAAATGTGACAACCACCCTGGGAGATAGAGCTCACCTCCCCACTCAGAGGTAACGTAACGTAGTCGTTAGGACTGAAAGCTTGGATTTAAATTGTATTAGTTGCTGTATGACCTTGGGCCAGTTACCAACTCTCTAGGTGCCCCACTTTCCTTATCAATCGAATGAGAATAAGAATACAAGTATGCACTTCCTAGGGTTACTGAAGGATTAAATAAGTTAATGCATGTGAAGTGCTTAAGTCTGAGTCTTAGTAAGTGCCCCACAAGGGTTAATTATTCCTATTTTTATTATACTAAGAGAGGTGATTTGCCAATCCAGTACCTGGTTTCCATCCTGCCCTTCCAATTCCAAATACCATCCTCTCTCCTTAGCAGAATTCCATGCTCTCTAGTACTAAAAGTTACCATCCTCCTGAAATCCTGCTAAGTGCCAAAGCGCCCAATGAGACATTTCCCCCCATAAAATTGCTCACAGCTCCACAAAGTAGATAATATTGTCCCTGTTGTGCAAATGATGAAACTGAGGTTCTGAGAGGTCGATTCATCCTCAATCACTTAACTCAACCAGTGAACATTTTTTGTTACAGTTATAGCCCTAAGTAACACTTAAAGTTCCTGACAACCGCCTTCAATTTATGCAACTTTGTAAAGTGCCAACTAACAGACATATACTGTGATTTTCTTGCTTTGTTAGCTTTATTAGCTTGAGAGAAGGATTAAACCCCAGCAAAACCAAATGTTTGACTTGAGTGAATTATCAAAATGCAAATGCTGCCTCAATTAGATTCTTCCTCTGCCTGCAGGGTGGCTTCAGGCACCCGAAATCCACCAAAGGCCATTTTTAAGATGGGTACTATCAGGGACCAAGCCAAACACCCACCCATTTAAGAAAAAAATTCCTTGGAGGGCAGAGGGGAGTGGGAGCAGCGGATTCCTCTCTGGCTTTGGGAGAAAATGAACAAGAAGTGATACCATGTCTTCCCTGCAGCCTCACACAATGGTCTGTCTTGCAAATGAAACATACTGTGAAACAGCTTGTGAGATGAGCTTCATCAACAGTAAGCAATTTTTATTCAGATTTTATTGTTGAATACAATGAACATGATTAAATGTTTCAGATATGCCTATTCAGACCTTAAGCAAACCACCACCCAAAAGGAGAGGAAAAAAAAAACCTAAAAATCACCTTCTAAATCTGCTTTAGTCAGAGATTTAATTGCTAACTTGATGTGGAGAACTGAATTCCCACTTGGTAGCAGCGAGATAGTAACAACACGTTTGTACTCCCCACTTCGCCCTCTTCTCTCATCCCTGCGGATCCGATCCTCTCACCGTTGCCTAATAGTTACAATGTCAGTCTTTAAAATCACCGCATTTTGAACTTCCTAAACCTTTAAGAAGGCCTCTCTGTATGGAAAAGAACAATAGCGCTTCAAAAGCCATTTCTTCGAGTTTTCAGTACTCCAATTGAATGCTGGGATTTCAATCAAGGACATCAGCAGACAATTTCTGATTGCTTAGAAGTTGACTTTTATACAGTTTTCATTAGGTCGCCCTTCTCAATAGGAAACCAAGAAAATCTGTGATCCCTTTCAGATTCCAGAATTGTCACCAAGCCTTGTCAGGATGGAGAGTGAAAGAGATGGGGCTGGGCTGAGGAGAAGCTGTGGAGTGTCCCTATTCCATCCAACCTCTCCACTTCCCCCTCCTCCTCTATCTTGCCTGTGCAATTAAGGGTTCCATCCAGAATCACTCATTGAGATAATAAAAACAATGGGTGCTGATTCAGGGGGTGAGGATGGTTTATAATTTTATGGATTTCCCGAAGACCTATAATTGGCACATAAATGTACAGACGTGAACCGGATAATTAGGGAGTTCTAAACGCAAGCCACCTTTAATTTATATGATTACTAGAAAACATGTGAAGTGCGATGTAATGTCAGCGGAACCCCCCACAAGGCCTTTATTCAAAACCATCAACATTTTGAAAGTGCGTTGAACGGGCCAGTAGGAAGGGAGCAGGTGGGAGTAAGAAGCGACAGCGGCGGATCCTTGCTCCGGTCCCCGCCGGGATGTTAGGAGCTGCAATGTAGCATCCTTCTCGGAGGACTCGCCCGCCCAGCTCCGGGCAACAAAACACGCACTCTCTGCGGCAACCTCTCTACTAACCCCTCTTTCTGAACGAACTAAAACCCAGGTGTGCGCCGGCATCCAAATGCACACGCAGCCGCCGACCCACGCGGCCGCGCACCCCGCCCTGGGAGACAAGCGCCGGAGTTCACCGATGCCCGCGCCGCGGCGCTCTGCACTCCGTCCGCGGCCGCTGAGCACAAGGCGAGAGCCACACCGCGGTCGCCCGGCGCCCCCGGCCTCCCCACCCCCACCCCCACCCCATTCCTCCAGATTCTCCCAGCCCAGGCGGAAGTGCCCAGGCAGACCCCCAACAATGAGGACTTGTGTGCTGCAGGCTGGAATTGGGGGGGGGGGAGGTTAGTTTACAGGGAGTGAAACGTACACAGTCTGGCGGGTCCGGGAGGGAGCAACGCAGGAGCCATGTGACATCAACCTCTTACAGCAACCTTCCCCTCGTGCCCCCTTCATCCCGTCCACCAGCACTACCACCAGAAAAAAAAAAAAAAAGTGCTTTAAAAAGTGCACAGAAGGGCTTCCCTGGTGGCGCAGGGGTTGAGAGTCCGCCTGCCGATGCAGGGGATACGGCTTCGTGCCCCGGTCCGGGAAGATCCCACATGCCGCGGAGCGGCTGGGCCCGTGAGCCATGGCCGCTGAGCCTGCGCGTCCGGAGCCTGTGCTCCGCAACGGGAGAGGCCACAACAGTGAGAGGCCCGCGTACCAAAAAAAAAAAAAAAAAAAAGTGCACAGAATACTCGCGCCCTCCCACCAGGGGTCACAATAATACTCCGCGGGACGAGCCAGCCTCGGGAGGAGGGTCCCGGCTGCAGCAACCAGGATTTTGAAATGTACTTGGTATACTCAGCCTATAGCTCCTTTCCGACGCCACGACACAACCTCCGCCATCCTTGACTCCCTGGCTCCAGGCTCTCTCGACGGTTGAGTCCTGCTTTTAGGGCTCCTTTATGAACCGAACCACATGGATTTTAAAGTTTCCCCAGTAGGGGGGTGGGGAAACCTGGCTCTGCAGCCGAGGCAGAGCGTCAAGTCTGGATCAGAGAGAAGCAAGAGGGGGCGGGTGGGGAGGAGAGCTATCGGAGTGGAGGGCGGCGCGGGGTGGTGCTGGGGAGTGGAAAGCAAGGGGCGGCAGCAGAGAACCGAGTCGATGGAGGACTCGGGAAGAGATGGGTTCCGAGGAGACGCGGGATCCGGCTCTGACGGTGTTTGCAAAAGGGTAGGGGCCACTGGGATAGATCTCGCTTTTCGGCAGGTCGGAGCAGAACCGCAGCGCTACCGAGGAGTAGGGAAGTGAAAACCGGGTTTGGCTGAGCAGGGAAGAGGGTCCGACCTGGGGACGCCGGCAGCGCGGCTGAGGAAGGGCTCGGGAGTACCAGGTAGGTTTTGGAGTGGGAGAAGGAAGGCTCGCGGGTGGATAGCGGCGTGCCGCAGGAAGGAGGAAGGTGCAGGGGGTCCCGGAGAGAGACGAATGTATTAGGTGAGCAGATCTGGAAAGAGAACCGCGCGTGGTCAGAAGTAGGGAGATAAGGGGTGGTAGGGGGAGACCCATAAGGAAGGAGCAGAGGCGCCTATCCTCTCCAGCAAGTGGAGGAACAGGGAGGAAAACTGCAGTCTCCATCCCCGCCGCACTCCTGGCCAAACTCCCGAGAGGAACGCCCCAGGAGCCCTCCTCCGCGCCCGGGGACCCCGACGGAGCCACCCGGGCATCCGGACGCCGCGTACCCGCCGACACCTGCCCGCGCTGAACTCCGGGGCGGCCGCGAGCCCACCGCCGTGCCTCACCTAGGCTCGCCGAGAGCTTCCTCCTCCGCTGCCGCAGCCGCCCAGGAAGCGGTTCCCCATGCCCGGCGAGCGGCGGCACTTAGGCGCGCTCTCCAGCCCGGGGAAGCCCGGGCGAGAGCCGAGCTGGGTCCATTCTCCCCGGGCGCCACGGGCCCCGCGTCAGAGCAGGGGGAGGAGACCGCCTCGCGCGCAGACCCGCCTCCTCCCGCGCCCCCGCCCCCGCCCCCGCCCCCGCCCCCGCCCCCGCCCCCGCCAGCCCCTCGCCCGCCCGGCGCCCTGCGGCGCCGCTCACCTGCCCG